>NC_140919.1:30311952-30354379 GCF_045865225.1 Trachurus japonicus
ACTTCTGCTTTAAATGCTAGAATTTTTAATTAGTATTGAAACCACAGATTGCTGTTTGCTTCTTATTAATCAACAGTGTTATGTTTGGTGGCATATCAATAAGACTAGTTAGTTGTGTCACATTTTCTACTTGAAGCATATAGCTCTTATATAATACCAGGATATGAAACACATACAGTACACTGTTGGAAGCATGTGTACCTTCTCATACAGTATATTGCAGTTACAAACTGCAAAACAAACCTTTACAAACAAATAAATAAGCAAAGCGTCTTCTGTGGAAGGAACATGAGCTTGGTTGTCTACAGTACACTGTTATTATTACAGCATATCACTGTGGATTCTCTTACATGCAAGGCAATAGTCTTTTTAAGTTCAAAGTTGTTTGAAGTAAAGATGTGGCTGCTGATGCGAGAAGAAGGGAGAGGAGCAATTAGTAAGCCATTGTCAATAATGGATATGAGAAAAATGTGTATATTTCAGACTGTGTGGGCTGACAGTATTTTAGAATCTCTATCTTGTTTTGCCTAATTCGGTTGATTTATGAAATGTTAAAAGCCTCCATTATGTGCCGAGGCCTCATCCCACTCTTTAAAGTACTTATAAACATAGGTTAGCTTCACCTCAGCAAGAATATCTCACAGCAGACCCACACACTATAACATTTATGTAACGAAGGTATGAAACAAATGTAAACCAGTTGCATAATAGAATATTAAATAAAACTTCATATACTTGGTCAGCTGTTCCCAGGTCAATATTGCAGTTACTTTACCCCATTATCTTAAAATGCAGGTTTATTGACAACATGTTTGATTTTCTTGTGAGTCTGACTCATGCCTGTTATTTATCTACTAAACCAAAGATATGCACTGTTTCTTTGAAACAGCAAGTTTATGTTTCCATTAGTTTGTGGGTCCTATTAAAGATGGGATACAGTGTTGATTAGCATTTGTTTTTATAGTGGCTCCTCAAACTTATTTTTCCTCAGCATAACTCAAAATCCACACCATTATACGAGTGTATTCAATAATTTAAGTGTGGTTTTGGTTGAGTTTATACAGGCTGTTATTTCAAAGAAGAAAAAGATGTCCGAATCCCCAAAAATCAGCTGTTGAGCGGCTCAGCAGTTTTGCCTTGATGTAGCCTAATTAAGGATTTTAGCGTTTGATACTCTGCATAAACTTTTGAAAAATGTTACCACTGAGAGAATTTGCATTACGTCTCAACTATAGCCTATATGGAAATAAAAGCACAGTGATCAACTATAAACGTAGGATAACCACAGTGTTTAACATTACACATTTTTTATCCCACTAACTTTCTGCTATTTTGAACCAGAAGGAAAAGGTAAATAGTGGTAAGCACAGGTCATGATGGAGTATGTGACAGGACCCATTTTGTTGTTTGGTGCTGTGTTTTTCTTCTAATAGAGAAATAAAGTGGAAGGCTTTAGGTGAGGCAGACAGGATTCAGGAAATGGAGCCTAGTCATTTTTTATTGCTAGTATGTGGTGAGTGGCTGTTAAAGCTCCTCTACTCTTGAATGGACATGCACTCTGGTTGACTCATCACAACAAACAGTGAACAGTTGCTCTCAGCTAATTCTGGCTCATTGCGATAAGTCAGTAAAAGGTAGAAGACCATGCACATAAAACTTTGAGTGAAGTCAACGACCACTTCCAAAGGCCTTTGTGCTGTGCAGACACTGAGCTTAGAACAGCTGGAGGAAAACAGATGTGGGGCTTCTTGGAATTAGCGAAATATATTAAATCACTTCTCATATTTGAGTGTTTCTCAGGTGTTTCTCAGTGATTTGTTCCATATTGCCACATTTGAAGCTTTGCAAGTGTGTCTGGACTGATTTACACCTTTAGCTGGCTTCTCCTCCACAGCAGTGACTGCTAAGGCTCATGTTTACTTTGCTATTAAAAGCCACTCAACGCGTCAAAACATCCTCCTCATCACATCTGAAATCTACATCACACCTGGTTAAAATAAAGCTATATACTACTTTTAACTTATGCAGAGCTATTAAAAGCGAACCGTCAGATATAGATTTACTACTGGAAAAATACTGAGACCACTGTGATACCAATTTTTCCACTGACATCTCCAGTGAATATTTGAAAGTGAAAGGCAGGATTCACGTATTCTCAGCTGGAAAGTTAAGGAATAGAAAAGGCTAAAGCCTTTTCCCTGGAGGTTGTCAAATGTCACTTTGAAAAAATGAGGGCAGCACTTCATCAAAACTAAAGTCCTGGAATGCAGCAAACAGCATAAATTTATATCGAGCTGTGTGAGACTGTCCAAAGGTGGAATTTTTCTAAGGGTTTTTATTCACTATGTGTAATATATCATTTTTGACACAAAGGTTAGGCAGCTCAGATGGGCTTAATTTTCATAGACACATCTGAGTATTATGATCAATGGACAAGTGATGAAGTAAATAAAGCAGATATTTCAGTCACTCGTCGGCCTGCTGTTGTATGAATGTCAGTGGGCATGGAATTGGACAGTCAGCAGATCATAAAAGTGCATTCCTTTGCTCTTCTGCTCCCCAAAGCTGTCAGACAATAGTTGTTTTTTTTTCCAGTTCCAGTGTTTTGTTGCTTTAGTTGTGACTATAGAACAAATAGAAAAATTAGAACTGCTAGCCTTAAGTGTTTAAGCATATTTAAATATTGTGGTTTGGACAACCCAAAATGTGATGTCCACACATGTGTATGTGGGGTCTTAAGAGGTTAAATATACTCTATAAGTATCACTTTGTCTACATAGGAAGGAATGATACTGTAGTACTCTACGTGTGTGCTGGGGAGTGTGATCAACTTGTGCTGTGAGGATGTCATACTGTACATCTGTTTGTGTCTCTAATTACCAGGCTGCCAACTTATCAACAATGAGAGTTTGTTTGTGATGCTGAGGGTTTCTCACTCTCATACTGGTGTAACTACTGTATATAACTTCTGAGTCATATAACTCAAGTCACTCCTCCTGTCAAAAACAAGCCCACAGGTCATCTCAGCAGCTGTAGTGAGAGGAGCAAAGGCAAAGGGCATTGACGTAGTGTAAAGAACGACATCGTCCACATCAGGCGGCGGGGGTGGGTGGTTGGACGGGTTAATAAAATACACAATTATGATACAGGGGAGTGGAGAGTTTGATTCCTCTGTAGAAGTTGAGTTGTTTTGTTTATCTAGGAGTCTTCAACAAAGTTAACCTCGCTATTATTGTGATATAGCAACAAAGATTGGATACTGCTGAGGAAATACATATTTTAACTGAAATCATGGTCATTTCCTAAACCTAACCAAGTAGTTTTTATGCCTAAATTTAATAAAGCCGTAACACTTACTATGATAACCACTCTTGGTATGATGCTGTGCCTGTTATGGTAACCATGACAACTGAGATCCAGTGCATGTGCTGCTGTATTTGTGCTATTTCAGGAGAAACTAATATCGGTTGGGGTTGATAGAAGGCCATGCATGCTTTGTTTTAATAAATCACCTGTATGGTTGTTTTGGGTTGTTGGACTGGTTGGATAACTCATACATCTCGGTGTTACCTACATAGATGGCTACACTGCATAGACAAGGGTGGGCAAAAAAAAAAGATCATGTAAGAATCTTTTTGGGTTGATCTGCATTCTGTCTCTGCTCTGGTTTTATTTTGAAGGTCATGACATTAAATTATGATTCATATCTTTCCATCACTTTGGAACTATTGTTCAGATGTTTGTCTGCTCGCCGCTATTCTTTGCCAACAATGCTGTTTACAAATAGTGTCACAACTAATCACGCGTTTTACTGTGTTCATAAGGTGCTTTATCTAAGTATATTATTTGGAAAGTTCATTCTCTGTGACTTGACCCCTCCACGTTATTCATTTTCAAAACTGAGTGTCTAAATAGAGCCACTTTGCACAATGCAACAGCACATCACATTCCAAATAGACCATCTGATTGATTGTTATTTGTGTGTCATATTCTTCGTTGTGATGCCCTGACCCTCTGATTTTCCAGATCTTTCTGCTGCCGTACAGAAGTTCTCACAGTCCCTGCAGGAGTTCCAGTTCGAGTGCATAGGCGACGCAGAGACGGATGATGAGGTGAACATTGGTAAGTTCAGTTTTCGTCAGGGCTAAGAGAACAGATCTTTGTCTCTCTGGCACTTCATCATTGTTCCTCTCAACTCTGCCCAATTAGTCACATTGTCATCTTAATCTTTATCTTTCCTGACAGGTCCATAAGACTTCTGTTGGCACACAGTAGCTCTGACACATATCACAGAGGAGCTAATGCCCTGTGCCATAGGACCAATTGGTTAAAACACTTGGATAAATGTGTTAATAGAAAAGGGAAAAAGCTGTATCAGAGGCACTGGGAGCTGTTTTCAGACAAAATCAAGCATACTCTGCATATTCGTGTAATGGGATTTGGCTTTGAGTATAGATCTTAAAGTTGTCTGTGGTGCATGTATAATTAATGCTATTGATTTGCTTATGATGCTTCCCCTGTATCGTTTCAAGCCCATAAGAGATCAAAGAGACTAATTGTGATCAGTGTCAGAGATTAATGGAGGTGCGAACCTCCTAGCCTCCTACAGTAATATGAAAGCAGCTGTGCAGAGGGTCTCTCTGGCTCTAATGGGCAGGACTTCCAGCTTGCCCTCTTCTTCCTCTTCTCTTTTTGCTCTGCTCATTATCCCCAGCTTGAGTTCTTCACTCTATGGGGCTGGAGACTGCTGAATTACTGTCCATCTGCGAGGGCTAGACTGGATATCAGCCTCCTCTACATGAGACTGTAATGTTCATCTGAATGCCTAATGAATGGACCTTTTTCCCTTCTTCCTGACAAAAGCTGCAGCGGCTATATGAATGGCAGGGGTGCAGGACACCAATTATGCTTATTGGAAAAATCCACACTCTAATCCAAGCCTCATTGGAATCAAGCATGTTTTAATTTGAGGCTATGTGCCCCTTTCCTGGCCCTTGATCAAAAGCAGTGTTGATCTCACATTAAACAATGGATATTTAAGCCCCCCCCCCCTCCGATGTTTGCCGTGACCTGTAGAGTATTTACAGTACAAATTACCAGCACAACAGCAGCCAGAGGTTTGGCCGCGCCTGTGGTATCTGCATGCTGCACTTTGCAGACAATGGTTCACTCACTTGGGAGCCTTTTAATCAAGACCATTGTGGAAGCAACAATGGCACAAATGACCATAATGAAATTTTAAATGTAGATGATGTCATATAATTCTGGACTATCTGTGTCATATTAGTGTAAAAAAAAGTTTTTGTATCATCATGAAGAGAAATAATATCTCCACACTCAGCTCTTAGTGCCTATTGTCCCAGACACAGAGAGAAAAGGCCATGATTACTATTTGAGAGAGAAAAAAAATGAAACCTGCCTGTTGGAATCAATCTCATCATCAATGAAACCAAGTTTTCTGACTGACATAGCTGGACCCTTGTGTGAATGCCAGCCATGATCTTGATGCGGTATTGGTATACTTCACTTTGATGCACCCAACTTCTTCACATAACATCAGGATCCTGTACGTGCTGCCAGACAGGTTCACCTGACCTTTTATTGATTTTACGCTATGACTTCCTGGAGTGACATTCACATCCCACTGCAGTTATATAGGAATCAATGGGGCCAAAAGATTGATGTGGCTATAGAAATTAAATTTTTCAAAAGTTACATGCCCCTCTCACAGAAGGTCAATCCTTTAGTCTCCTGGAGCCTTCTGAGATTAGCTGATCTACACCAAAAAAAGTTAAATATCAAACAAGAAGGCAACATTCAGATCCACAAAACTGAACTAAGTAAATATGGGAATTTTTCCTCCAAAAAGGATGCAGAATAATAAATTATACATGTTTCTTCATTATCAGCCCATCTTCCCCTTTCATCCACTCTTGAGGTCATAAATTGTATTACATTCAGTGATTCATCAGGTTTCCTGCCTTTTCTCAAATTACCATGAATGATATGCAAGCTGTAACCTCACTTTGACTTCCATTTCCTTTCTATGGAGTCTAATCTTGTCCCATCAACGGCTCCAGCTGTGCCCTTTACCCCCTGAGAGGTTTGTGCTGTTGATAAAGGAGCTGGTGGCGTTAATAGGAGGCCAGCCTGTGTGCACGATCACTGGCACAAAATCATTGCTCCCTGGTCTTTAAAGTCTTTGGTGTGTAAATGGAACAAAGTGTCTAAGATGATGCATGGGTCTCCATGCCAGGCCGTCGCGGCTGATAATGATGTTACTGTGTTGGCAAACGGCGCAGCTCGACCGCTGCTAAATGGCTGAACACAGGGTGACACCAGGGCTGACCAACAGAGGCCACGCTGTATCTGGCCCTCAATTTAATGAAGCTGTGAAGCTATCAAGGCACAATTCTCCGGCAGATAAGGTTCGATGTATTGTATGCTGAATTCATGTGGCCCTGCAGACTGTAATATAAGCTATTGAAGTATAGCTAGCCCAGAACATATCTTTACCACATCAGTCTTGCCTACATTGTGACAGTATATTGTAAAGCCTAGCAGGAGCAGAAAATGAAGGGAAGCAATCAGTGGGTTCCATTCACTTAAAGTATTGTTTTTTACTGCTAGTCTTGGTTTTAAATTGGACAGCTGCATGATTTTATTAGGTTCTAAAATGTTCTGCACTGAAGGCTCTGAAGCTGCAGTGCAAATAAACATTTTAGCACCCGAACACAGCGCTTGTAGGGTTCCAAAAACATCTGATGTTTAATGGCTGAGCCACTCTGTGTTTTTTTTAAATATTTCTTTTAATCATCTGAATGCTGCAACACAGTTGTTCACTGTGTATTTGCTTGACGGTGAGCATATTGTGCATGATGTCTCATATACGTTGATGTATCTGTTGACCAAATATATAGTGCCTTTTAATGTGCTGGTTGTAGAAATGATCCGTCTGTGTGTTTCAGCCCAGTCATTTAAGGAGTTCTCCCAGCTGCTGAACACTGTGGAGGAAGAAAGAAGACGCCTGGTAAGAATGCACTTTTGATTTTCAGAATAACAGAATAATGTAACAGAGTTATATATTGCCTGTTAATTAGTCTGCTATTCAAAGTCCAAACATTATGGTTTCATACTCTTTTGTCTTTATTATAAGTAACAACAGCATCACACACTGTGGGTGTGGGTGAAGTGGGTTTGCGTAACTTTAGCAGGAACATGAATGATTAATTAGTCGCAATTCAAGAATATACCATTAGTTTTCTCTTACTAAAATGAATTATATTTCCTAAGGATGACAATGAACAATGCACTGACCGTAGACTGCGGTTTACGGAAGGGGGGTATGTACAACCCAGCCCAGAGTGACAGTGTTTCAGAGTTGCAGAAAAAAGGATGATTTTGTAAATGTTTAAAACCAAAGAGAGGAGGAACACTGACTTTCCTGTCCGAAGTATAATCATTCTGACAGAAATTGATTTGTGCTGTCAAATTAGTGTTAATTTGGACTGGTATGGAGGAAAGAGACTTGGAAAGGACTTGACAAGCTTGAAATCTACAGTTTTCTTGCCTGTGGATTCTGCCACTCTACCAGTTAGTTACTTCATTCTCCCAAGACACTAATACTCCATTGAAATAAAGCAAAGTTGGAATTACTGTACCCAGAAGTTACAGTAGTAGAAACTGAAAAAGAGAAACATGTACATGATATGTGACAGGCACCCATTGTTTCCTTCCATTTACATTTACATACCTCTGTGTGTATCTTGTGTAAATGTCAAAGCCTTACAACCAAATCAAAGTTCTGAACATTAAAAAAAAAAAAAGCAGCCACTTCATTTTGGCTTACCAGCTTTTTGGTTCACTGCACAACTTTCTGAGCTTCACAGTGTTATATGTTTGGGCAGAAAAAAACCCTGGGCTGCTAAAAGTAGATATTTTAGATGGTGCTACTGAGAAATGCCTTAAGGCAGGAATTATCTTAGTCCACATACTTCAGCTGTACATCTGATTCACATAGTATGAAATGCAAATGAGACCAGGTGTGATTTTGCAGCCAAAGGTTTTGTAGCTACCTGGAACATTTTCATTAGGATTCAGTTCTTCATGAAGCAGCAGGCGACAAACATTTTGCAGGCACTTCTTTTGAGTCTACAGGGGAAGAGCATTAGACACTGAGGTGATAGAGTTTGGAATAACAGCTGAAGTGGGGAGCACAGATGGGACTTAATGAGACGTTTAAGGTAATTCTGGAGATATGAGAATAATGTGATGAAACTGCTGATGTTCTCAACCCATTCATCATTCCCATAAAGAACCACAGTTATATTGTACCTATGTTTGAAGGCGTATTGTAGCCAGCCTGTAGAGGTCAATATAAATCCTCAAGTTTATGTAACATCTCATTGTGAATATTTTCCTCCTGACATTCATAGTGCAGCTAGATTGAATGGTAAAGAGCTGGCTTTGATACAAAGATATAGGTCACCTCTGTGCAGGCTATGCAGTTTCAATGAATATTGTCATCTCAATAATTATGATGAGTATGAAAGCACTTTTCATAAAGTTATATAGAGTTATTTTCCCCCTAAACTTTGAACCTTGTAAATTAATGTTTGTGTATACAGTAATATAATATAATATAATATAATATAATATAATATAATATAATATAATATAATATAATATAATATATGTAATATTATATAATATAATTTATGTAGCTAATGACACAATAGGCTGCTTGCGAATATTTTCTGCAGTATGAAAATTGCACTTGCTTTTACTGTATATTAATTCATCATCCTCTCATCAAAATATTAATGCTGTCAAGAATATGCTATGATATTTCTCTGCATTTTAATGCGCATACAGTCGTGGTTGCTTCCAACTGCTTGACTGTGTGCATAAAGCTCCATTTCCTACAACTGAAGTTGGTCTGGTCTTTGTGTGCATAGCCTGCAGCATGAAATACACCAAATAGAGCACTTTACCTTTATGGATATGAAGCATCAGGATAGCCTGAGGAGTAAAACTCCCAGCCTGTGATGGAGCCAGAATTTGACTGTGAATGGATTTTGTGAAAGTAGTTCATGGTATTTAGAAACATTGTGTGTTTGTAATGTGTTTTTGTGCGCTGCATTTGTCTAACCCCTAATAAGCACACATTTCAACCCAGACCTCAGTCTTAAAACAACTCAGTTTTTTGTGTGTTAACCTGAGCAAATTGTGACTGCTCCATAAAGGGTGTTTATTATTGTCACCATGACAACAGCGATCCAATAAACTGTCACCAGTGGGGTGCTTGTTAGGAAACACTCCAATGGGTCCAATCAGATGGTGGAGACAGTCCAAGTTCTTTGTCTCTGTTTATTTCAGTCACAAGACAGAGCTGCCGCTGTCACTGCTTTGACTCGCATCCCGGGAAGCAAAAGGTTTTCATTAACAAGGCTTTCTGGCTGTTGAGTGAAAGCAGCAAAAACAACACACATTTCTATTACAACACATTCCTCAGAATCATTGTAAATGCAGAAATAGACGTGACATAGAAGTCACTACTGAACTCAGTGCGGCGCGGGGCTGGTTGGCTCTCTCTGCCCCTGGTGCCTCAAACTAGGCTCTGGCATATGGTTGCGACTCTGTCTCTCTGGCGTAGTGGTGGTCATCTGATGGCTGTCGAGGATGATCAGGGAAGGTTTTCACACAGTTTCACAACATTTAAAGCAGTCTTTTTGTGGGTGTGGATGCCTGTCACAAAAGGGCACAGCACACATTTGGGGGTCAGAAATGTGGACAGAGGAAACACAGTTTGCATTTGAGAGCATCAAAATGGAAACACAGAAAGGAGAGAAATACATACTAATGTCAGTGTTTCAGGATTTTAAAAAAGCATCTTATTTAAAGGTGTGCAAAGAAAAAGAAAAATTAAAAATGACAAGCCACGGCTGAACTGGATACCAGAAATGAAATGACATTACAGCTGAGTAAAAGGAAAACTGAAAGACAATAACAAAATGCATGTTTGCCTAGTAATAGAAATAAACTTAATTAATCAAAGCAGCTATGAGTAGTCATGCTATAGGATGCAGTGCTTCATTCAGCCGTGATAGATAAAATCTATTCATAGCACACACACACATACACACACACACCCTTACTCATATACTGTATCTCTCTCTCCTTGCTTGAAAAGCATCTCCTTTGCATCATCTCTTTCTTCACCAAGCAGTCTTCTTCCTCCTCAGATCACAGGAATATGCAGAAAGACGACTCTCCTTGCACTTTGAGCTGGTAATGTTGGAGGAGTGTAACTAGTGTTTTATGCAAACATAGAACTCTTAGAGCAACTTTTTGATGAAGTTTTCCAAGAAGATCAAACTAGTGCTTACAATAATTTTTTTTCTCCCATAAATGAACTGTAAACTGCTAATGACTCACCTCACTTGCTCGTGTAAAACTGTGATTGACATTGCTTAATAAGCCACTGTAAGTGCCATGCTCATTTTCATGCTGTTTTTTTTAGCGCACACATGTTCACTGACTATCAGGCAGGTTTCCAGGTCCGTGACTTCACACCAGCCTCAATTTCCAAAACTCTCTCTCTCTAATTCACAGTTTTCACAACACTGCCACCTTGGTATAAACGGAGCCCTGTCTACACTAATTAAACTCTTTATGTAATGTAGGCCAAATAAACAGACTCAGCACTGGGAACTAATTAATAAAAATTAATTGACCTCATTCGCATCATAGCAATTTAAGCTCCCATCAAATCTGGGGTCAGACACTCAATCTTAAAATACAGCTAAGATCTGCCCCCTTTTTGCAAATCAAGATGAGCATTTGACAGTTTTTATAAATTGGATAAGCCGTCATTACTCCACAGTTTCACCACTGAAAAACAAAGAGGCAATAGTTTTTCTTATAATATACATGGTTTATGGTTGAGTGTTCAGAAACCACTTTGATGCTCAAATGCTTCCTAACTTAACTAAGTTCATTCCCTAAACCTGTGAGTGGAATTCATCACCACATACGTAAATGGTGGGAATGTATAATGGTGTTCAGTTATTTAGATATAACACAAAGGAAGGAAATACAGGCTTCATATGCCTCTTCAGAGTCCACACAAAAAGTACCCAAAATGTTGGCTTAATTCATATTCTTAAAGTATTGCACTTGCTCCCATTGAATTTTATTACGAGCTGCCCAATAACACATTCACTTGGCAGCAAACACTCAGCAGTCACCTCTCTAACTGCTGTTTGCATACCCTATAATTTTCAGATATCAACGGACTGTGATAAACAGCTTGTACAAATCATGTTTGTCAAGTGAGATCCGGTGTTTACTTGTAACATTACACAAAAGAGGTAATGACTCCATAATGCTACATAAGCCTTGAACTGAAATGGCTCCAGTCGAGAAGCCATTTCCAATTTAGGAAGGTTCGTAAACTCTGCCACTAATATCAGGATTAGCTTTTCATTGTGCTCTTTTTGTAGAATAAACACAAAGATCATACAGCACAGAAGTTCTTAAAATAGCTCTTGACCCAAAGTGAACATGTTATATTCTGCCACCGCTCATTAAATCACTGTTGCACCTCAACATCTGCACAAAATCTCATGACACCATGTGTATTGATCAATCAATAATTCAGTGTTTTACTATAAAAGACATGTTGCCTAACTGTTCAAGACAGTTCGGTGAGGAATACGATAAAAATATATGAAAATATAACTTATGTTGATGAAATAGTGCACCATGTACGTAATCTGTCCATTAGATTTGATAAAGGTGCTGTCAGATCCGCAGTAGAGTGAGTTCTTCAGTGAAGTTGAGACCGCTACCTGCGCTGCATGCTGGCTTGTGACAGCTCTATCAGTGTAACATATCATGCCATTTCCGAGCAGCACGTGGTGTATCTCATTCTGAGCCGCTGAGATATAATCAGGATTGACAGGATGCAAACTACAATATGGCGATGAGGTATGTGTGATTGCCAGGGAGAGAGGTGCCAACGCGGCACATTCAGCTGTCTGTCACGGGCTCAAATGTTGTTACAAAAGACGAAAGGCTTATTTGTTAAAGCACTTTTGCTGAACACTTTTTATTTTATGATAAACAGTTCAGTATCTGTCACATGGGGGGAGCACAGCATTTTCCAGATCCTCCATGCTGTCAGAGTGTTTGTATCCAGTTGGTTGAAATAGGAAGGAAAAACGCAGCTGACCAGAAGCTTTCACTCTGATCTTTGTGTAATTTGAAAGTAGAGCTCAAGTAGTGCGTCTCAAACCAACACATGTTCACCAAATATGTGACATTGTTCTTAACAAGGGAAGCGCACCACTATACATGGGTGTAAACCTTCAGTGGCATCTCCAGAAATAAAATCCAGATTTCACCCATCCCCCTTACTCCCATTTCACATCTGGACTAAATCTGTGGACTAAAAATAGAAGGACACAGACTGATAAGTGTGTGAGTTGGCGAAACAGACATTTTCAAAGCAGATGGAGAGGAAACCTGTATGTCCCAAACCGAGCCCCGTGTCCTAGGTGGAATGTTAACTAGCATACTGTAAATCCATGGTGCCTCTGCTCTGCTACATGGGAGAGACTCCTACCAGCAGCCCAATTTCTGCAGGCCTTGTCATGCATGGCGTATTTTATTGTCTGTTTGTTTGGCAGGTGGCCAAACCTGAAATCTTTTTACTTGTGCACTTTGTGTTTGGAAATACCAACTGCCCAAGTGTGCCATTTCAGGTGAAGGCTTTCCAAATTTTATCTTTTTTTTTTAGAAGGATTTCTGCTATAATTCCCCTGCTGATAACCCTTTCAGTGGCACAGAAAGAGTGAAAGTGGTTCGAGTTCTGCATGGTTTGAGGAGGTTCAGCCCTGCTGAGCATGGATGGCATTTAGGAGTGGAACGGCAGAGCCCTGATGTTGTGGCTTTTGGAGTGATGATCATATTCCCCTGGGAAGGAGCCTTTTCATGGCTGCCGTAGAAAACAGATTGTGTTTTCCTGTTGTTTTTAGCTAAAGTGAACAAAAACTCAGATGTAGCTTCATTCTGGCCAAACACATTTAGCACAGATAGTGAAAATCTGACTTGTAAACAATTACAGTGAAGTAACCTCATTTGTCTTAATAAACAGATGTGTTTAAACTTATCTTATCTTAAGTCTTGTATTTTCAGTTCATTGAAGGACGTGATCATAAATCCCACAGTGAGCATTGATTATGTGCACTGATGGGTTTTTTAAATAATATAATGAGTGAATGAGTTTTGGCATGTTTGCTTTAGCCAGAGTGTACGTCTGAAGATATTAGTTTTTCTTTAATTAGATTTCTTCCGTATTGAAAGTTCATTTGTTAATACAAACAAGCCTCTTAAGATAGTTCAAGGTCCCTGGTCACGTTTGATAGATGGAGAAAAGAAGTTAAGACATATTTTGCGTTCAATCCACTATCGGCTCATTAATGACTGTAATAAAAATGAATGACATGAAGTAAGTATTAAGGTCTCATTTTTCCTCGTTTTAAATTACAAATTAGAATAAACAAGCTCGTGAAGCTCGACATTTCTCAAATGTTAGACAGCTCGGCAGTATTCAACAAGATGCAGCATCATTACTTTTCTCTCGATAATAAGTGCAAGATACATGTTGTAAGTCTCTTGTGCTTTTCCTGCTGTTCTGTGAGATGAACAACAAAAGCCCTCCCCGGTTTCTCAAGTGCTGATTTTTAGCACTGTGCTGCATTTATTTCCCATGAAATCCTTGAGTTCTCCTTTGGTTCACATTTTCTTCAACAGCCTTTAAACACCTACAATTACACATAATCTGTCGGTGCCACACAACTGAAACCAAATGGTATAAAGTGGGTCTGTGTCTGGGGTTAGGTACATACTGCCGCCACCGCTGCTGCTGCTGCGTTTACAGGATTTAACAGTACAGTAGGTCCGCTCTGTGGGTACCTTGTGTGGCGGCCTGTGAACTGAGGAATGTCCCACTGACCCTGAAACAACAGTGTGAAATAAAGGCAGTCATTGTTCTGAGCAACACTGGTGGTGGCTTGTTTAATGAAAGTCTGAAAAGTATTCGGAACGAACAGTATCAAACCTTTGTGCTCGCCGCCCACACCACCCCCGCCCCTGCAGCTAAAATTAACCAGGATATCACTGTGTGTATCATTAAAAAGAACCGTTGTTTCTACATGAAATTAGATTCGGTTTAGGGGCTTTTTTTAGACTCTTTCTTTCAATAGCAGCTTACTGGCAGGTAATGATGTTAACTATTTATCCTATCACAAACTCTGGCAGTTTAATACATAACACGTTATTGCCACTTCTCTCCAAGTAAAGATTTTTTTTAAAAGGATTTGGACTTAAGGCAACAAACAAAATACCTTTTATTCCATAGAATTCCTGAAAACAAAAAATACATACAACCTGTTTCAATAAAGGAAGGTGTATTGACTTAATGCATTCCAGATAACGTGTTGCCTGAGACAAACCAGAGGGACAAACCATGACACAGCTGACAAATGTCACTGTTCATGCTGCACTGCAGTGATCCCTTTCCTTTGTGTCTCATTGTCTTTCTGCTTTCTGCTTGTTATGTGTCACTTCAGCAAAGCAAGGTCACAGATTACTCTGATGGAAAGCATTTTCTCTCCTGATGCAAACAGGCAGTCCGAAGACAGCTCTTTCTCTGGGAATGTGCATACAGTAGCAGAGATGGCATACACAGCCGCCAGAAGAGCAGTTCCCTGACATAATGTATTTCCCGCCTCTTGTCTGTGCTAGGGAGGGATTGGATCCCACAGAGACAGGCCTACTGAAATTCCTCTACATGGTGGGAATTTTTATGATCCGATACATCAACGTGAAGCTTCACCCGGCATACATTAATTAATGAAATATGGTCTTTAAATATCTATGTTACTTCAGGAGACAAATGATCTTGTTCACTCAGGGCTCTCGGTAAACTCTGCCTGCCAGCTTTACTAACTTACTGACAGCTACCTTCATCTTTTAGGATCCAATTGAATTCTTTATGGCAGCAGTTGGCTTGTTGTTCTAAATGTTTAGTTTCATTGCGCTGGGACTGCAGTGGGGCCACAGCTCTACTTTAGCGCGATCTCTCTGCACATCATCTGGCCCACTCACACACCTGACTGACAGCAAAGTTTCTTTTTTTGACACACAGGTATCATGAGTAAATAATAATAATACTATTTTTAAATGATCTTGCTGTCATTTCCCCCCCAGTGAATTCACATTTAATTCTTTATACTTTTCTTTTCAGAATAACAAAAGTTTGATTATTAGACAATAAAACTGTCTAACTGACTTTATTATACTGTTGACAAGCGACAGAAGACTTTACAAGTTAACTATAAATATGTTAATCCTTACATTAAAGGTCTCATGATTTATACTTTCCCTGGGTTTTATTTGAAATGTTGATTTATAAGAAGACTCCAAGAAGCAACAAACCATCTCAGTGTAGTTTTAGATTTCCACTCTCAGGCTTCAGGAAACAACAGGCGGGATATAAAATTAACTTTTTGACATAGGTCAGGTAAGGTGCTTCTACGGGCCACTGAACTGCTTACAACACAAGGTCATTAAAAACAGCAGTGTTTCCCTAAGTGCTTTATTACACTGCCATCTTAAAGGTAGCCTATAGTGTGTAGGAATTACCCCCATCTAATAATAATAAAAATAATAAACTTTATTTGTATAGCACCTTTCAAAACACAGTTACAAAGTGCTTTACAGATCAAGTAAAAGTAACACTGTCATCACAAACATTTAGAAAAACATAAAACCATGCTTTGCGGAGTGAGATAAAACAGTCAGGATAAAAGCATAAAACCATAATCAGCAGTATTGATAATAAAACAAATAGAATAAATGGAGTAAAAATAAAAACAATTAAAAAAATAAAAACAATAAGGGGGCAAACAACAGAGCTACTCTAAAAAAGCCTTAACTAGACTTAAAAGAGGGCAGTGAGTTAGCTGACCTTACTGTAGCAGGCAGGGAGTTCCACAGCTGTGAGGCTCTAATAGAAAATGCCTGATCACCTTTAGAAGCTAGGTGGGCTGTGGGAGCAGTTAGAAGGGTCTAATCTAGCGGTGCGGTTGCATATCGGAACGTATTCTTGATGTTGCATTCACGTGAAATCGGGCAGACGTCAGACAGACAACAGACGCTGCTTGTAACAGGATAAACAAGCGTCTCTACGCAAACAAGTGGTCCGCCAGCACGAGGCAAAACAATACAGATGTGACAATATGTTGTCATGGTGATGTCGTATTGTTTACCTGACCCACGTTTTACCGTCTTTCTCTCGTCGAGTAAAATGACATCCGGTTGGTTTGCCGACGGCCGTCTGCCTGACTGCACCTGAATGCAACACCAGTGCCTCCGTCCTTCCTCACACTACACAGTGGTGACAGTTTTAACAGGCGCTACCTGGAAAACTTTCTCCCCGAGCCGACAGCTCCGGTGAGTTTCTGTGGTTACCTACGGTCACGCTGCCACTGAACATAAAAAATGGCGATGCAACATAGCAGCCAAGGTTCGGTGCGCCCCCCTTGTAGGCCTATATTAATTTGTAACGACTTGTAACAACTCATTCTAAGGTATGAGAAAGCTTTCATTTGTATGCGGGTGTGATTCGACTTCAGTGAAATTCATGAAAGCAATATTTGATTTTTGCTAATAAAAAGCCAAATAAGTTACATACTGGGGCTTTAACAACACACACCTCCCACTCTAACTAAGTTGTCCCAAAAAAACATAAAACATAGGCTTAGGCTTAAAATTAGGTGATGAAATGATATGATATGTATATTATGTATGACGATAGGAATGTCAACACTAGCATTGCATTCAAAATAGCAGAATGTCACACAAAGGACTGGTATGAATTACTTTGGCGTAAAAATAGATTTTTCAGCCATACAGTAACCCTAACCTTCCTGGTCAATCACCATCTCAAAGAATCACCATATACTATTCATGTTACTAACCATGTTTACGTCTTGCCACTTCTTCTGACTGACACACTGACTGAATGATAACATTTTTGCAGATAACTTGATACATTTTTGAATGTTGGATGATGGTGGACAGCGGGGTACAACTTTGAAATGTGAAATGCAATCAGTCGATCTGCTCTAACTGTTTGGCATTTATGGTGAAAGTTATATAGTGAAGTAGGCATATTCCGGCAGCCTACCAATGGTGACCTTCTCATTTTACTTGCCAAAACATATTTTACACACATTCGGCGAGTGGCACTAGTGCTAATTTTAAATCCTGACAACAGATCAGTGAGCCATCAGGAGGGAGGAGACTCTGAGCGACTCTGATTGGCTGACTGTTTCCTGCATGTGAGAATAAAATTTTTTTTTTTATAAAAATCCTGATGGCTCATTTTATTCTTTGTTTTCTGACACAGCCAGTTTCACTGTGGACTAAACACTGTGATACTGTCACAGTGTTCATGTAAGCCCTAGAATACATGAGATGATGATGATGATGATGGTGATGGTGATGGTGATGGTGATGAAAATATATGAGACCTAATTCAAATGTTCACCTAGACATCACCCAGTGACCAGTTATTTTGATGCCTTTACTACAAAATCTATTTTTTTATTCTTATTTATGATCATTCGTCAGAGGCACACAATTATGATTCTTTATCATTCAAACTTCAGTTTCAGTTTCCTGTATCAAAAATACTCTCATTCTGTGTTGGCTGTGAGAATACTATCACTCTTTATTTGAAGAAATTGGTTTCATGCACAAGAATAAATCTGCACAGACAACTACATGGAGCCACAGCTCAAAAACTCTGGTATCAACAAGCATTACAATACATCACAGGCAACCAAACTGTACTTAAAACAAACAACAGAAAATCCTCATGGGACCCACAAACCAGCGGCTGGCTCCTTTTCAGTGGCTGCTTCATATCCTTGTTTAACAGCTCACTCTCCGATGAAATGTGTAGGGCAAATGTGTCACATCTACTCTCACACCGCGCTGTGTGACTCTGTCTTCAGAAGGTTTGTTTTTTTTTTTCATCTTTTTTTTCATAGCTCATAAAAGTCAGGGGAGGATGACTTTTCAGCTTGCTGCAGGTATCAGTGCTGCACCAGATAAAGATTTAGCTCTGCAATGAGATTGTTACCCCCTGCCACACACACACACACACACAATCTGCAGAGAGAAGTGACTGAAACGCACAGCTGCAGCCCCCCACCCCTTTTAATAAAGGTCATATCACACCATCAGCGTGAAATAGGACATTTTATGCTGTCACAGTGATGAGGACAATAATGTTTATTATGCAATTAACAAATTAATTAGCTTGTGGGGGCTTTGCTTACACCTACTTTAATGAGTTAGGCTAATTCCATTGGTTTGCTGATGCTGTCACTGTAGTTATTGGTGTGAGTGTTGCCGATTTTTTTATGTGACGCTGCTGGCTACCATTAGCCGTTATACGACTCAAGACAAAGAAGTGCAGATGTCTGGCACTCAGGCAGTGTTTTTCCACGTAAAGGGAAACACATGCATGTGGTCCCGCTCAGAAGCAGTAGCACTAGACAACTTCTCACTGCTGGATTTTACGCTTCATGATTTGACACAGTCGTTCATTCAAATCAGCTGAATGTCAGTTTTAAAGACTTTAGTCGATTGCTCATACATAATAGTAGATATGGAAAATGTAATCATTTGCAAGAGTGAAGGCAATTTTTCAAGATGCATAGTCATACTAATAAATGTTTAGTCCTTTTCGTGCTTTCAAGGTGAAAAGAGACGTTGAGCGGGAAAGTTCATGGTTAATTTAAAGAGTTAGATTTCATGAAAAATGCTTTTAGTATCATTAGAAACAAGCTTACAGTATTATTTATTGATGGTTTTTCTAATGCTCTAAAATCCATAGCTTGTTAAAAGCCAGACTTATACATTGAGAAATTCAAGACTTGTGTCTGCTGATGCTAAATGTTTGTCTGGACTCATTATCTTTTCATTCCCTCAATCTGCTTGTGCAAACCAATGGACTCTAAAACAAATCAATTTTGGCCAAAAGCCTGCATTAGATCATGTCTGAAGTTGCCAGGGTTTCTATCAGAGGTTTTTTACCAAATTGTCATAGACAGATAAAACATCTACTTGTCAAAGTCTGGTTTTGCAGAACTCTTTCCCCCGACATTTCTTCAATATTCTATTTGAGAGTGAAATTTCTGAGCAACAAACAAAAAGTATGCGTTTTCATTTGAATGATATTGCAGCACAGTGACCAAGCAAGCTTTTACAGCACCCCTTCAACCAGCAAAACAAAGCAGGACTCGTGTGCATAGGTGCGTGTTCATATACTATGTATTAAGTTGGCTTTTCATTGCGAGAACACAGAATGGGCAAAAGGCCCATAAAAGTTATTTACTACAAGGTTATAGACATACTGTAACCAGTGAGTCAGAACATTTCCCTGTTAAATGCTACAGTGATTATAACCTACAAGCATATACTGTACGGTAAGAACAGAAATACACACGCGACTCCCCTGGATTGAATGTGACCTATTCAGCCTACACTATGCATTTAAAGCCATTCCAGTAGATCTGCAACAAAATATACTGTATAAATATTTGCAAAATAAACTGCATGGTCTACAATTTATGAGCCAAAGAGATACACTTGATGAGTGCTGTACTAACAAGAACTGACCTGGGTGACGGTTATCTATGAGCCTCTCTGGGATATATGCTTATGTGTGCACACTGTTAAGAAAAATCGTCACACTGAATATACTGTGTGTGTATTGGAAAAGCCGTGGGGAAAGGTGTAATACCCTTCAGGGCATATTTTTATGGGTCAGTAGATGAATGAGGTAGAGAGGGCTAGTTGCTTCAAAATATATTTTCACATTCAAACAAATTCTAAAGATTTTTTTTTTTTTGACAGGTGTTAAGTGGAAATTTCAATTGGTCCATATTACACTATTCAATTTGGGCCGCTCTTGGTGGCATTCTGATCTGTCTCTGCAAATTAACCTCAGAGCAACACTTTTGATCCGCTTGATATTTGGACTTGTAAAAGGGGCAGGGGAAATACAGCACATTGACATTCCCCCTCCTATCCAGTAATGAAATTGCTTAGCGCTATTGCATCCTTTCAAGCATCACACTGTGTTCGCTCATATGGATTTAATCCTGTTGAAAGAGGCTGTTGCTGAGGGCATTCGGCACAATGCCAGTTTGAAAGTAATCCATCGAGTCTTAAATAAGTTGGCCTTTTTCCAAGTATAGATATCTGAATCAGCTCATTGATAATTGATAATCAAAACTGATTTCAAATCTGGAGCTTTTCACATCTCGACAATCTCTAAATTCTGCAGTGGTTTGGATGTAATTTACACTAGTTGGCACCACCACTTATCCACTGTTAATTATTTTGGAATGACAATTTATGAAGTATTCTATCCTTACCAATATGTATAAGCCTCATCATGTTCACCAAATGTTTCACATACAGTAGTCAATTCTCTGGTCCAAGTAACACTCAAAATTTGTCCCAAAAAACACACAACCAATCCTATAAAAATATGTTAAAAAATATGTCTTTGCCTTCCTTAGACCCCGGTCTAAATATTAAACCCTAATCCCAAAGGCTTAAAGTGCTGTATTCTTAATTGTCCTGTCTACTGAAATGAACTGAAATGGAAAAAAAAGCTAATGGTATTAGAAATCTACATTTAAAGCAAGGTATTACTGCAGGCTCAATTAGACTGAAAGCATGAGAGATAAGACACAGGAAATGACATTATCACTTTGGCAGAGTGGTATAATTCTCGCTGTTGACACAGTAGATAACATGATGACTCCGATATGACTGGAGGATTATAACAGGTAGATATGGTGACCGTCAAATGTCCTCTATATTCTCTCACTTGTCACTTGTAACTGAATTGTCTTGGTTTATCTCACAGAAACACTTTACTTTCCAATGCTTTTAAATCTGTCTAGTGACAGTTAATACAGGTTTTCAGTGTTGATGTGAACTGCTGCATACATCCAAATTTATAACAAGCACCTGACTGTAAAAAGTGAACCTCCTTGGTGCTCTCGGTGGCTCTCAAATTAAAATAAAACATCACATTCTTTCAAAGATCATCTTTGAAATCATCTTAAAGGGGACATATTATGGAAGTATCATTTTTTGAAGGCTCTTTAACATACATTTAGGTCTTTGGCTTGCCTTCCGGCCCCCAAAATGTGAGAATTGACAAAAACATCTGTAATGTGCAGGCTCCCTAGGTTGGAATCCACATGGTTTTACGAGCTGTTCCCTCAGTTGTCTTCCAGAGGTTTAGAATTTGCATAATACCACCCCTACAGTACCTGGTACCAATCCACCTTTTTCCGAACGTCAAAAACGTAAGCCTCTTTTGCCGTTTTTGCTCTTCCGGTGGAATTTTATGTTTACGTTTCCATGGTTTTGGTAGTCGCGGTAAATGCATGGATTTCTTTTTTTTTTTTTTTATGAAAATCTGTAAAACGCATGGATCATCACACCAGCTTGTAACAGTGGATATCACACAAATTGACATCCGTGTTAAAAGCCAGCATTAATAGATCCATGCGTTTACCGCAACTATGACAACGACTGAAAACCATGGAAACGTAAACGTACAATTCCACCAAACCGGCAAAACCGGCTTCCGGGCAAGCAGTGGTTCATTTGCATTTAAAGGGACAGATAGTCACAGATATGTCTTTAAGACAGGGGCACTATTTTAATTTGTGGAATGGGGGCATAATAAGACTCATTTAAAGAAAAACAAAGAAAACCTATTTGCATCAACCATATGCACCATTTCATTTTATTTTTCAATGAAACTGAATATCATCTCTAGTAGCCTACACATGTCATCGAAGTATTGACCTCATCTGAAATTGTAATTTTATTCTTTAATTACAGAGTAGAGAGTCAACCCATGTGTCACTGAAGGTCCACAGTCTACAGTGTTTTGCTTCGGGTAACATTTTCTACTGTTGAGCTGTAATTAATGCATCAGTTTTGATCATTTTTCCATTAATCTAATCATTATCAAGTCCATAATTGTCAAAGATATCAAAATCATTTCAGCCGAATTTCACTTTGGCCTTTATGGTGCCCTATTAAAAAACTTTATGTCCAACATGTACACTAATTTTGCTAAATTGGTGCAACGTGCAAATGATCATTCTGCAACATTGAACCTCTCCGTGATGGTGCAAAATGACCTCTGGACTCATAATGTCTGAATTCCCAGTTGAGTTTTAATAGAACTATTGAAATATTAGGCAGAGCGCAGTACCAACAGACACAGCATTAGACGGCAAACGTTTGGAATTGTAATACAGTGTGTAACCACCATAATCTGAACAAGATTATAGTTTCAAGTATGAAATGTCTGTCTATATTTGAAGGGCCATAAATATCACGGTGTAATTAAAGTGCATTATTACAACAAAGCTACCACTTTAAGCTCAACATCCCACATCGCTGCATATAAAAGGAAAAGGAAAAATTGCAGGCTCAGGGTGATTGAAGCCTCCTTTTGAAGTCACTTGTTCTGGTTGGCTGATGGAGCTGACAGGGTTATTTTGGGACAATGAAAATGTGCTGTGATTAATGGTTCAAAACAAAAACTATCCCGAGACGGTGTGTTCAGAGGACTGTAGCTGGAGAGCTGATAGTCCATCTGAGCCGACGCTTCTAAATTAGTGCAGATATGATAGCTGTGTTATGGCGCTCAGGCCTTAGTTTATCACATACACTCACCACACCGAATAACACCTTAAATCAACCTAAGAGCCGTGTCATTTGTGACGGCGCCTCCCGTAGAGCGGCCCCGCCATTCGGATGTCGTCTGCTCTCGGTGGATGAAAGCCCATCCAGAGGAAATTCAGGAGCCCCTTAATGGCACCTTTCTGAAATGCTCACCTGCATGGATTGAGCAGAGACTGTAACTGGCACAATATATCTCACCTTATCTCTTTCTGTCTGGAATGAGAAGGCAGAGCCTCCGGGAGGGACCTTTAACTTCGGTCATGATGCAGGGGAGGTCACCAGTATGGGGAGACATGCCTCAAAAATTTAAATGCATTGCAGGCTGCAGTTGTAAAGCTTCCTCATCTGCCGTGCCCTGTCATATTTCAGCGAGGTTTGACAATGCTGGTGCTTCGCAGCTCCCATAAAAAGGCTTCATTTTCCTCTATCTAACAGGACCATTGTTGAGTGCTTTATCGCTTATCTCTGCTATACTCATTTTAGCACCTCGCAGTAGCACATTGTTCATTGTCACTGGTTTAAGAGATATTAATGGATGTGATTGCTCTATCCTCCACTTGTGTTTGGACTCAATGCATCCATATTTGACTTGGGCCGGATAATTCTCAGCGCTATAATTTCCTGTGTGTCATACACTTTGTGGCACATTTGTAAAGCAAGAGCTTTGTAATACGACTGAATGGCTCCCAGATTAAAAGTTTCTGTGATATTTTTCCTTCTGATAGTCATTTTTTAATTATTAAAGGGGTCACAGTGAGCTGGTTCACATCTTTCATTCAGTCTGACATCTGTTTGTCTTTGTATCCCTCTTAATTCTTCATTTCAGATTCAGAATGCTGATGATGTTTTGATTACACCCTTGGAAAAATTTCGGAAGGAGCAAATCGGCGCGGCGAAGGTAAGAGACCACCTACATGCGCAATTAGCAGTCAAACAGCGAAAGAATATTTCATGTGTTCTGACACTCCAGCTTCTCCTTCTCACCCTGTTCATTTCCTCTACAGTATGTAAATCATTAATTAAAAGTAAATCGTGACACTGCCTAGAGAAGTGGTCTGCTCCTAATTAATCAGACTGACAGGGGGCATAAACAAAGATGTCAGTTTGCAAGCGTGATATTAAAAGATATTAAGAGATGAATTGAGAAGAGTCATCTTTTTTTTGGGGGGGGGGGGCTCATGTTGAGTTAAATGTGGTATATTAAACTAAATAATTGTGTCTTTGAAAACCAGAAGTAGTATTGTGTTCTACACTCATTACATGTAAATCTATGCAAATTGGAAATATTTGAAAATGTTTAGAGACATTTTTCAGTGTCTCAGCCCAACTGCTGCCCTTTCTTCAAAGACTCTTCTGCTTGATCAAGCAGCAAAGACTTTTTAATGCATTTATAATCTGATTGTTGTAAACCTACAGTGTCTAACATGTTGCATTCACCGTTTCTTTGTAATCGGATTACTGTAACTCTATTACATGTAATGCATTCCTCCCTAACCTATTGGACATAGTGGACTGATATCAGTAGGGGTTTTGCAGAGTGTTGCTCCAGGGCATCCTGGTTCCACAGTGGATATGTTGTTGAAGCTGGAGTTGACTGCAAAGAACAGTGTGGGTTTGTTGCTACAAGCTATGCTTTCATTCCTGGCCAACACAAAGGCATAAAAATGAAAGTACAGCAGCTTGTTTTGTGGTCATCCCCTCGGTGAGATCACATATGAACAAGCTGGTACGACTCCAGCCTTTATATAGACCTCCCACTGAGTTTCTGAGTCCACTGCTAACTCCACACTGGACTCTGTGAATCATCTACACATCTTTTCATGGCCCTTACCCATGCGAGGGACATTCCTGCCTTAAAGTCAGACTCCAGCCATGTTTATTTTTTCAATGCGACTCTCCAGCCACTGGTCGGCAGAAATTCGGCAGTATTTCACTATACTTCACTGGTGTCTTCACAATCCAGCCAGCAGCGTAAAGGAACTATTTCTGCTCTTAGTGTGTGAACATCAATCACTCTACTTTTTACTGGCCAGCCTTAATAACCATTGTCACATCAACCATCGCTTGTATCTACAGTAATGAAATGGCACATTTTGCAGCCATCGCTTTTTCTCTCACCCCCCCCATCACCGCGCTCAGTGTTATTGCACCGACTCTTCTCCACGTTTATGAAATGGTTTCTTAAAAGCCATGGCCCCCGTCACTCCCACCACCTCTTATTTCCTCCGACCACTTCCTCCTAATGGCTCTCTCCTCCTCCGGCCCATCCCCCGCTAAACATTAGCCCAAGTAGAGTGAGATAAAAGGCAGACTTCACGAGTGGCTGAGCAACTTTCCACTGTTCCGAGAATCTGGAGAGATCTGCAGGCTGTCTGACCCGTCTAGTTACTGCGCTTCATGTCTGAGAACGTCACATGGACAAATGGGGAGCTCTCGCCTTATTTGGGTATACTGCGAGTAATCCCACTGAGGTTACGTACCAGTGTATCAGCTTCCTAGGCACAAGCACAACACTTCTTCGTGGCCATAACACACCAGCAGATTGACTGCAGCACTACGGGACATATTAGGCACAGTCTGCTTCACACAAGGCTGAACTAAATGCTTTGGAATAAAAAACCTTCAAACTTTGCTCAATCTACAACAAATACTCATTGTGAAATCCAAACACAACATCAGTTGTTCGTTTTCACTAGAACATGGGACCCACCATATGTGCTGGATGCTAAAATGGGATGTGGAACTGAAATTATTGTAACACTTCCCTTTTTGGTATGTTTCAGATGTATTTTTTGTGAACTTTCCAGAGAGAGAATTGTAGTTTCAAAACTGAAATAAGGAATGAAAATCTGTTCTGGTTTCAGTGTACACTAGTTATTCAGTCTGCTGTAACCGCCTCAACATGGTCAGCTTCTGTTCATCCTCTAATTTGCTAACTGATCTCCTACAATACAGAACTTAACCTGAAGCCTGAACCCTCACAAAGGCCTGCTGTTCTAAGAGCTACATGTGTTGTTGTTTTTCTTCCTATTAACTGGACCATTGGAGGTAAACTGCCTAAAGCTGGGTCTACACCTTGTGTACTATTATGTGCTTGTTAGGTGTCAGATTTTTTAAGACCTTGAAATTTAAACAAACCCCAGAGACACACTCTCAGAAAATGCCAGGGGATATGTGACTGGTGCGAGGGATTCCTCTCTAATGTTGACAGTATTATTCTCCCTCCAAGGGTCTTCAGCATTAGGGACACCATAGGGGTCCAACCCTCCCTGCTTGCTGAGTGTGAGGAATTAGTGCAAACAGACCCAGATGGGAGTCAGATGGCCACCGATAATTTGAGCTGTCCTCGTCCTACAAAGGGTGCACACAGACGTCAGATGATTTTTGGCAGATTATGGTCTCCGGAGGCACAAATGACATTTACATTCATACTGAAATTCCCAAATATGCTAGAGCCAAGACGCTGTGGAGTAGAGGGGACAATTAGAGTGGTCTGAGGATATGTTTGCCAGCTGTGGGATGTACTTTAAGTTTTCAGTCATACAAACATATACAGTATACAGTATTTTATATAATTTCATTTAACCACAAGATGTTGTGATAAGTCAGTATGCCTTAGTAAGTGCATCCTGTATGTTTCTTCCTTAACCCGTCTCTATTGGTTTGTATTGCAAGCACATGCAAATTAGATTTTCATGGAAAAAAGACGTGTTATTGTTTATTGGCCACACATATTCACACTATTTATGTATCATAGGCTGTGCCCACAGGCACCCACTACACAGCAGTTGTCCCAGCTATACTGAAAACTGGCAAAAGTCCAACCATTTAAAAACACCAGATGATCAAAGACAGAAGTGGTGTCCTGGAGATATGCAAATCATGTTGCATAATATATTTAGCAGATAATTAGTTAATATATTATTGATTAAGCAAAGGGATGCACACTGCAATAAGACAAGAGAATAGCAATGGACTCTGAAAACACTTTACATGATAACAAGAGAAACAATTTACATCGCAGCACTGCAGATAACGCTCAAACTTTATGCTGCAAAAACAACAAGATGCAGGAATAATGTGAAGCAAATTAAATAGAACTTTTTTTTCCCATTATTCTCATGTCGGTTCCATCATTTTCCACTGTGCCCTACCCAGTAAAGCAGAAAGACCATTAAAACAATGAAAGTAATTACATTTTCTCCCCATTGCCAGATTTTCACAGGGCAGTCAAAGAAGACCTTCAGAGGTCAGTCCTTACCTGTTTGACAGCAGCAGCTATCCTCTGTATTGTTTTCTTTCAAAAGCAATATAATACATTAGATATTTGATTATATACAAATAGCCACATCATCCATGAAAGGGCAGAGAAATATGGTAATTCAGGAGTATTCAGTATTATTGCTATGATGCAATATTGAACTGATTAATGCATAATAAGAAGAAAATCAAACAAAACAAAACTGATGACAGGATAACTTGTCTTACTGTTGTATTTATGACAGTTTGTTTTGACATTGATAGGACACAGTTGGGCTATACTGCAGCTGAACAGTGATGTCATGAAATCATCTTGAAGGATGAACTTAAAGGGATAGTTCAACATTTTGGCAAATTGGCCCATTGCCATAATTGCTATAGTCATAGCAGTAGGTTCGTTACCTTTAATTGTAGGTGTAAGCTATTTTTAGTACAGCGGAGCGCAGCAGCTGGCTGCTCAGAGCTACGCTATGGAGGCTAATGGAATTTCTTGGTTTCCCTCATTAAACTCATCAAATACAAAATCCCCAAACTCCACAGCGCTTTTGTAGACAAGTTGTGAGCTGCACAACCACCACGCTATGAGATAATGACGGAACGATACGAAACGGAGCCGTTTTCGAGGTAAATTCATACAAAACCGCTGATGCGCGTTGCGTTCAGGGACAGTTTTTCAGCAAGCAGTCTCCGTATTTACCCTGTATTTACCTCGAAAACGGCTCCGTTTCGTATCGTTCCGTCATTATCTCATAGCGTGGTGGTTGTGCAGGTCACAACTTGTCTACAAAAGCGCTGTGGAGTTTTGGGATGTTGAATTTGATGAATTTAATGAGGGAAACCAAGAAATTCCCTTAGCCTCCATAGCGTAGCTCTGAGCAGCCAGCTGCTGCGCTCCGCTGTACTGAAAATAGCTTACACCTACAATTAAAGGTAATGAACCTACTGCTATGACTATAGCGATTATGGCAATGGGCCAATTTGCCAAAATGTTGAACTATCCCTTTAATAGTGTGTCAGAGTTGCCGTGAAAGCAGTCCTGAGGAATAAACTGAGGTCTGGCCAGCAGTTAAAGTTCACTAACTAATGAAATCTTTATTCTTCAGAGCTGGCTGCAACTACTATGCGAATGGACACTGGACTCAAATGCATAAGAAAACAAAACAAACTCTTAACTGACCCTTATTATAAAATCTAGATGTGTGAAAAGATACCCCCAGTGCTAACACAAAATAACTTCCTGTTATCTTGAACATAATTAGCGTGGTCGCAGAGAGCTCCTTAGTCATGGACTTAGTCATGGCCAACATTAACTGGTGACATCTTCCAAAGCAAATAATCATCAGATGTATAATCTTAACAAGAAGTTCCAAACTTCCTGATGATTCAGGCTGTGTCTTCCCACTCATTATCACTCCAGTTAGGTGGTGAGAGCAAGGTTTAGCTTGATCTTGACAGGAAGAAGCCTAAGGGATCCCTGTAGTATACAGTATAGACCTGTATTTATGCAGAGCTTGTCAAAAGACTTTTTCATTCCGTAATAATAAAGGAGCTTTTGAAGTTTCTTCTTCACAAACAAAGGAAACATCACTGTTTACCTGCGAAGTGTACATAGTTTATGGAACCTTTGTGCCTTTATTGTTATTATTTTAGATTTATTCTATTGTGTGTCACAGAGAGAGCGGAGACACCGATAAATGATCCGTTTTGGACTAATAGTTTGTCTTCCTCACTCACTCACACACTCACACACACACACACACACACACACACACACACACACACACACACACACACACACACACACTCACACATGGCCTGTATAGCCCTCAGTGTATTTGTTTCTCAACTCCTCAGAAGCAGATGTTTGTAATTATTTCATGTTAATTGGCCGACATCTCGCTTGTCTGTGATGTTTCCACAGCAAGTGGGATTCCAGGTAAGGAAGGAGACATTTTTGGCTCCGCAGCAAAGTGACTGAACTCAAACTGAAGCCTTCTGTTCTCTCTGCCTCCCCTGTGAAAGCGAGACCAGCTCGTGTGTGGTGGAGCATCAAAATAACCCGGTCATTGCTATTTAATCACCATTCTGGACCCCTGCTCCAATTAGACGTCTCTAATGAGCTGATAGAGATAGGTTGCAGAGTTCTCCCTTTCATGTCACCGCTCGGAGAATCCATTTAAAATGAACATGTGGTGAAATATACTGCATGTGATGCCTTTCTAGCGATTGATGTTTGTATTATTCTGGGATGTTGGATAGAAGTAGTGTGATAATGTGTGTGGTATCTGGGGTTCTCTCCTCTCTACACACACGCACACACATGCACGCACACACAGACATACGGGGACACATTCTACCTCCCTAGCTGCTTATATCTGTTACCATGGTGATGAAGCTCAGAAATGATGGCCCTGAAGATCGTTACAGGGCCAGTGTCAAAACTGCCATTATAGTGCTCGTGTCCAAGTATTCATTCTGCCGTCTCGATGCCTTTTCTCAGCGTCTTTCTTTCTTTCCGCAAAAACTCGGGGGGGGGGGTGACCAGACTCAAAAGCTGCCTTCACTTTTTCTCTCAACAATAGCATCACAGCAATTACTAAACTCACCAATTCTACAGCAGGCATCACAGCGCTTTTAACAGCAACATAAAACTTGCCTGTTATAAATTCCACCACAGAGGAATCTGCATCAGAATATTCTCATCCTGTATCTGATTTATTCATGAGGGGAACAAAGCAATCAGATGAGGAAATCTCCCAAGTGGTGAGTTCATGTGTGTTTTGTGCACCACAGAAGTGCTTTGGCTTCATCCATTCTCAGCCAGCTGATTACTCTGGGGTACTGGCACTAGTTTGTATCAGAAACTTCCACCTTCAGGGTACATATCTATCCACATCTGTGTCCTCTGCCACCACATGTTGGGTCTTCAAAGCCTTTCGCCTGCACTGCAACCCCCTTCTCTGGGACAGTCTTTGCAATTTAAATTGCTCATATTCCACTCTGATTGCACAAACATGCGCTCAACACATGGACCAACCAACAGACACCTGGTGTTCTGCTAGGGTATCATTATGGTAGCACTAGTTTGTACACGTCCTGCCTGGATCAAAAAAAAAAAAAAAAGCAGGGCACTTTGTGTGACTTAATCAGGCTGGCTCTGCCTCACAGATTTACTGCAGCTCTGAGTCACTACACACTCTGTGTAAGTGTGAAAGAGTTAGTCCAGACATACAGAGGAGGTTTTTTCTGGCACGCTCACACTGGTCAGCAGTGCTCGGAGATTCCTGCTGTGACTGCGGGGCTCAGCTAAACCTAAAGCTCTTAATTTAATGTGATCCCCAGTGTGTTTGTGTGTGTATGGGGATTCAGTTGTATGCGCACTCACATACTGTCACGTCAACAGCACGCTCAGTTGCAGGCAGTCAGCATCCTTTTGTTTTCTAATCCAAAAAAACTTGATCCTTCAGGGGAATTTATCTCCCGTCAGAGTGATATCATATTTAATCATATGTTTATTTTGCTGTCCACCTGTTTATTTTCTCTTTCTTTCTGAATGAGAGAGTTTATGCACAATTGATTTTTTTCCCCCTCACGACTGAAAAGATCATGCCTGAGCCAGACATGACAAGAAAGATGGAAATAAGACGCTACTACATGAAATTATCTATTGATTTTTGTGCTGTATTTGTAATGGTTATGTACGAGGGTTACAGTGTCATGTGGTAAATTCCTCCAGTGAGTTTAAATGCTGTGGGGGCTGCTGAGGCAGAACACAGTTCTAGGTCATATCAGTAGCCAGTAGATTAGACTTGCTAAATTTCAGGGCCATGGAAATGAAAACAAACAAGCAGGATCTGGTTACAGTGACTGTTTCCTCACAGCCCCCCCACCCCCCACACCCTCCCAAATTCTGTCCCTTCACTAACCACTTTGTGAATGTTTGCATAACAAGATGGGCATTAAGTGCATGGGCAAAGCTTCGTTTAGAGGTCAGACTTGCAGAAGCGACACTTGAATGCCTTCACACAGACAGGTTCTCTCTGCTTGGGCAGAGTTTGATTAATGTCTGTGAAGTGGATCTTTTTTAGGTGAAATCTCTTAGTCCATATGCTTTATAGATGGGCATCTGGCATGAAAAGCCCATTTCCTGTTCCCTCCTCACAGCCTCCTGGGACACAGTTTGAATCCTGGGACTCTTGACTATTGAGCCTGACTTGTCTTTGCAGGTGGAGCATAACAAGGGAGGAAAAGGCAAACACCATGTCCTGTGTGTGGCGGTGCCAAATGCATTATGCTATCGATAATTCACAGTGATATGTGTTTTGCTCTGAACTTATGTCCCCATCACGGGCAGTGTGAGAATAATAGCATATATTTCTCAGAAGCCCTATTGATAATGCACAGTCTTATTGACCATGCAGTCAATGTCTACTTGTCATTACATGGTCATATGCCACTTTTATGGCCTGTAATGATCTATTGACAGGAATCTTAAATGACATGTAGAGAACAGCATGTGAAAAGACCTCCACCTAGTGGCAATGCAATTACACACACCTACATCAGAATACATGACACAGTTTTAATGTGTCCTGTTGACATTTCTTTTAGGAGGGGAAGAAGAAATTCGATAAAGAAACGGAGAAATACTACTCCACACTTGAGAGGCACCTCAGCTTGTCATCCAAAAAGAAGGAGGCATATCTGCAGGAGGTGAGACCAAAACAAATTTCCTCATCCCCAACAGGTCTTTGAATAATGTTCTTTTATGGTCGGCTGAGTGTCTCCTAAAAATAAAGCTATTGTCTGTGCGCCAGTCTTTGCTCATTACCTCTCTAAGCACACAGAGTCTCCAGGTGGTTGAGGTATTAACTCTCTGACCACACATTGCTCTCCCAGCTTGACCCCTCTCTTTGTTGTGGCACCAACCCTGGTTTGTTTGTTCATTCTCAGGCTGACACACAGATTGATAAGGAGCGACAGCTCTTTTATGATGCATCCCTTGAGTATGTTTTCAAAATACAAGAAGTGCAAGAAAAGAAGAAATTTGAATTTGTTGAGCCGGTAAGTGAGGCATTGGTTTTACATATTTCTGTGCTCAGCTGGGGTTGAAAGTGTATTGAAGATGCAGTTATAGCTTTTCCTTTTTTGTTATATGTACAGTATTTACTCAAAGATTAGTTTAAGTGCCATACAGTCAAAATGACACAGAGTATTTGCACTTATTGCTGATGGAAGTAGCTTTTTAAATGTCTTCTCCTGAGTTGAGACCCCTTGGGTGTATATGTGTGCTTCTGCACATTTGTCATCTTCATCACAAATGGTCTGTAATATAGTGAATCCATTTGGGGAAGCTAGTGGGTAAAATTAAATAAAGTGGCTGTTGTCAAACAAAACAAGACGAAGTGCAAGTGCAAATCAAAGGCTCTATAAAAGCCCCCACCCCATAGATATATGTGGTCGATTCTGACATGTTTAGCAGAGAAGTTACCGGGAAACATTAAGTTCTCTAGGTGTTAAATGTCTGGGAACGTGAGAAGGGAGCAAAGTGGTTGTTTTAAAAGCCCCCACTCCCGTTTATTTACATCCACTGGCAGCACAGCCAGAACCCAGGCCAGAAATGTAAATCTCCAGGCCCAGGTTGTGCTGGGAAAAAATGACAAGGCTCAGCCTTGCTTGTGATGAATCTGGGCGCAGATAAGATGGTTCATCCTTGAACATTTGATATACCAAGCCTCATCCTAGAAATCAAATCAGTGGTTGTGTCTGAGGATTTGACTGAGAGCAGTCCTGTGTTTGCGGGATCCATGCTATTCTATAGATGGGATCAGTTTTTTTCCTCCAGCAATACTGATAGTGCTTTTCCACAATGGCCAAGGGTGTTTCTGTGTTATACAGAAAATAAGATCAATATCTGTCAGCCATTAAAACCAGGACTTTATGAAACTTTCCTTTTCTCTTCTTCAGTTAATGGCAATATTCATTTTCATTTATTGCTTTGATCAAATTCATTTCAGTTAATTATTTTTAACTGACAATGCAATCTGTATATTAGACAAAGAGTTTACTCCTAATGTCTGCTATGTTTGACAGCACACAATTAACACAAATTATATATATTTAAATGATAGCACGATAATTAAATCCAAAGAATATTTAAAAATCATTACAGACTGGATTTATCATATTGTATAGAGACAAAATTATAATTGTGTCATTATTGTTTCCTGTGTTCAAAATGTACAATTCATGTTGCATGTACCTTTTGAGTAATGTGCTATCCATGTGTGAATTGGTTGTCAAGCTCTATATTGTTTATTAATTCAGTAAATCACCCTTAAATATTGTTCCTCTCCAGCTCCTAGCATTTCTCCAGGGCTTGTTTACGTTCTACCATGAAGGATATGAGCTGGCTCATGAATTTGAGCCATACAAACAGCAGCTTCAGTTCAACCTGCAGAACGTAAGTCTCAACACCTCAGGGCTGCACACACACACACACACAAAAGCAACCAGCCACGTAATCAGATTCTGCAGCTTATCATACCAAGATATAACAAGCAGAGTTTTCACAAATGGATAGCTGTGTGATTAAATGAGATTCTTTGCTGCACTGGGGATCAATATTTTCAGTGTTGTGTTGCAGGCAGTTACTGCTGGCCATTTAATGTTACTGTGTCAGAAACTGTCAGAGTTTGGAGTAAAACTACAGCAGCAGCCTTGCCCCCTCCTTCCATCACCATGACCTCACCACTTGTAGCCTGGGGGACCAAATTTCACTCTGACCCAAGATGTCAGCGCCACTGCCCTGACAAGTTCCACCCCATAACCCTCTCCATGTCCTCAAATGCAGAGAGCTCTAATAGGAGCTGGTGAAGGTGAGGCTGCCTCAAGCTTCTCTTCACTGGGTGATATGAAACAGCACTTAAAGGCTCCAAAAGTAGAGGATTTTTACAGCATTAACAGCTGAAACCAATGTGGGATCATTTCATTTCATTTTTACAACATAAATAAAATGTTTTTGTCTGTTTTTCTTAATGGTTCCCCAATTTGTTAGTCTTTTTTTCAGGTGTTCTCATGCAGTTGCACAACTATGAAGGACTTGTCAGTTGTTTGACATTTTGCCTTTGTTTGTTGTTAGAGGCAAAATAAGATTTCTTTCTTTGGATGAGAAATAACAAGAAAAAAGTCAAATTCCAGTACACAACATGTCATCTGTTAATGCAATGATAACACAATCTGACATTTTCCACACAGACACGAAACAACTTTGTGAGCACTAAACAGGAAGTGGAGAAGCTGATGAAGAGGATAAGGTCTGCAGATCAGGACTATAAACCCCCAGGCCAGTGGACGATGGAAGGCTTCCTGTACGTCCAGGAGAAACGTGAGTCTTTCCAGCCGGGCTTCCCGCCAGCCAGGCCTTCTCGCACTCTCCCCTGCGCCTCACTCATAAGTGCATGGTTTTACATCCATCACCATAAACATGTCTTGAGTTCTCCCGGGCCTCTGCAGAACAGATCCTCGGACACAGAGCTCATAATTCATCCTGTTTACAGATTTGCTTTGATGTGCTCTCAAACAAGAGGAGGGGGGGAATACCACAAATGGTAGATTTTTATCAGCAGCGATAAACAACTTTTGATTTATCACGGTTTAATTGCAAATTGATTTTCAGAAGTCTCTCCAGAAGTCCCCGACTCAGAGGAAAATATTTTTGGCTTTCTGTCCTAGGTCCCCTGGGATGCACTTGGACACGTCACTACTGCACGTACGAGAAAGGCAGCAAGACTTTTACCATGAGCAACACTGAGAATAAGTCGGCTGGGAAACAGGTAACTTAGCTTGTTTTAGCTTCAGTTAAGTTTTCTGTAGTTTAGTTTAGAGAGGTTGCACACACACAAATGAGACAAGCTGAGAAAAGACTGAGCAAATTTAATCTGTGTGGGTGAAACAAAGAACCCCGTTGAGGCTTATAAGAGTGTGTCACCCCAGAGGGAATAAAGAGAAAAAAAAAAGTCATGACAGAGCTGCAAATTGGGCACGGAAAACAAAAGACTTGTTAACTCGAGGCGGACAAAAATGGTTCAAAGATAACAAAATCCACAAATAACAAGAAAAGGGAACTCGTGGAATGAAAATAACCCCTTAACAGAGAATGTCAACTGAACTGATTCACTTCATTTACAAGTGTTAATGCCTAAAAATGAGAGAAAACTTGATGCAGATCTAATAATCAAGTTATAATTATTTCCCATTTTGTTTAGCAGATCAGCTAATTGCCACCATGTTTTTGCATGAACTAATTGTTTTTAGACTGTATCAGCAGTTAAATATCAAGCCTTTAGAACTGCATATATATTTCTATTTTTCATAATAGTTAATGTATTAATGTGTTGTGTTTTTGTTTTAGAATGGACTTGTCCTGAACCAGCCAGAGATGTTCAAACTCAAATCCTGCATTAGGAGGAAAACGGACTCCATCGACAAACGTTTCTGCTTTGATATTGAAGTGGTGGAGAGGTCTGTGACTGTCTAATTCTTCTACATGTTCCCAAATGTCATCACATTTAACATGGACTGAAAACATATACAAATCAAGATATTTAATATTTTTTTCCTTCCCATTTGTTTAATTAGGACTAGATAGGAGTGTTAAAAAAAACAAAACAATTAAAGTATCCAGTGGTCAGTATGCTATCATTTCCTCCATCCTCTATACTGACCAATTAACAAAAGAATAAACCAACCTCTGAAGTATTCTCATCACCATGGCAATAGTTTAGTAACTTAGTCTCTCAAAGCAAAAGTCACCAACATGTACAGTGGTACAACAGTGGTAAAACTGCGGAGGACACACAGTGATTAAACAGAAGGTTGTTTTCTTGGTGTTTTTTTGTTTTTTGTGCATGTGAGATCTTTTGTTCTCATGCATTTTGTGTTGTATTGAACCCGACTGATTCTGGCACTTAACCCAGATTATCATGGGAATACACAGCGTTTGAACATGCAAGAGCTGTTCAGGTCTGATTAACATCTTCAAAGACTCCAGTGTTTACCAGTGTTACATGTTTTCAGCTCTGTTTGTGTCCTGCATGTCCCTCAAGTCCTCTCTCTACCATGCTCTTGTTTGTTCTATGTCCGCAACTTCGATATTGACCCCGTTTTTGAACCAATTCCGTCTTTTCTCTGTGTTCATGTCAATGTAGAAATGACATCTATCGTGGAACTCTTTTCAGACCACTTCAGTTTTTCTGTAAAGTCCGGTATGTGAACTGACCAGTGCTGCCCTTTCAGTGCAGTTGCATGTGCTGCATGTGTTCTGCTAATCGTATCATTCACTCAATCTCAAATCCAAACCTTCTAATGAAATACTGTTGCCTTCTTACCACTTCACCAAATCAGACACCACCTAGTCAATATGAGCTTAAGGATGTAGACATATTCTTGAATTATTTCCACTTGTCTGTAGTTACTCAAATGATTTGCTGATTCATGAGAATCAATTTATCATATTGGCTCTCTTTTAGAGGTCTGAAATCTTTTTGCTGTATGGGAACATTCACAACTGATTTGTACTTAGTGTTTTACTGGGCAGTAGGAAAGGGGATTGGCCAAAGCTCAAACACCTCATTTGTGAAAGCATGATATGAGCTTATTATTGTGTATCTCAGAATATAGACTTAGCTCATCACTGTGCGTTATTGTTGCACTGCACCAGCTGGCCGGGCTCTGCTCACCCTCAGTGTTGCTGAGCATGGACAATAACTGCAGTTTATTTGCAGGACAACTCATTTATCATAAACAGTGATGCCCCAAGGTGCTTGTTCCAACCACAAGGACAATGTGGGCCAAGCTCCACTCAACTTCAAGCTCATCCATTCATCCTCATTATAATAAACATGCTCTTACACCTATAGCCCAGCGAGAATCAGGCCAGCAAATTTTTTTTTCTCACCCAAATTATGTAAAGATTATTCAGTCATGTAAATAGTTTTAAATTATTTGTAAAGATTTTGAGTTATCTATCTTCTAAAAATCCTGCCTCCTCCCCAGTGAACAGTATTTCATTTGAGCTCCTGAACAGAATGAAAAACATTATTGTCTTTCTCAGAAAAGTGTCCCCAATACTCTGAATAATCTGATAACCTTTCATCAACTTTCATAGGGAATTCAGTGGAAAGTATTTTTAAGTGAAAGGTGATAAAATGTTGCTATATGGGGAAGTAATTGGGGTCACTAGTTCTTGTGAGAGATGTTGCTTTTGAACCTTTTATATGTCTTTAATATTGTGAGCAATATCATTGTGTTGGGGTGAAGGCTTTGATATTTGGGACAGATAACTGAAAGCCTGGTCAAATAACTATCTGCATGGCAAAATACCATTAGAGGTGACATTAAAAATGGTTGTAATTTGGTTGAAGCAATACATAACTTGTAACACACAACCTGACATGGCTCCATGCTAGTACTAACTTTCACTCCTGGGTGGGGTTAAGGTCTTTTGTTTGCCAGTATCATCAGATAATGTTGTATTATCACATTAATGTCAGCTGAAGCAGTGCTACAAATTAAGTGCTGCTGCTGCTGCTTAGACCAGCTTCAGGTGAGATATAACACGCAAGCTGCTGTGCTGTAGAACACAGAGAGATTATGGTACATGCATGTTGGGTGCAAAGGAATTAATCACTCTAATACTAAAGCACATGTAGCTTTTAATTGGGTGTGGGATGTGAAGCACCAAGCCAACAGAGGGCACATTTTTGATGTCAAGTATGTGCACATAGGCTATTTTAGTCACACTAGTCCTTTTATAGTGGTCTCAGCCAACGTAAACATGGTCTGTCCAGGCCCCCAAGGCAATGAGATCAGACTGAGACCAGCTTCTCTCTGAAATCTTTCCAGGCATGGCGTTATGACACTGCAGGCACTGTCAGAGTCCAACAGAAGACTGTGGCTGGAGGCCATGGATGGCAAGGAGCCGGTGAGGAACTCTGCCTGTTTGTCTTTGAAATATTCATTTTGTGCTGGCTGCTGTTTGACCAAGGTGTTTTTTTGTTTTTTTTTCGGTTGTTTGTTCAGCAAGCTAACGCAAACCAAAACTGATTCATTTGTCACTGGCACCCTCTTCTGGTGGTTTCAGTTACGGTTTTCCTTAAGAAACCATGACCTCACCATCCACTTGTGCTAATAATAAAGCAGTCAAGGAGCACTGGGAGAAACACAGGGTGACACAATTTTCCTCCATCTAGACTTTTGTTTAGTTTTGAAGCAAAGGGTTAATAATGGCTTCTGTATCCTCTCTAGATTTACAACCTGCCAGCCATATTGAGCAAGAAGGAAGAGAGTAAGTGCTTTTTCAAAAATATATTTTCGAACCTCTTTCGTCTGTTTCATCTGCCCAAGATAAAACATCCCCAATACACACATATCAAGTACATACTTTGCTACCTATAGCTTTATCTGTTCATTAACACAATTACTTGACATGCACCCACCACTCAACTGACATAGCAGCAGCCTTCCACCACAGGGCTTGTATCTTATTAGTCAGAGCACAAGCAGGGGGAAAGCTTATTATTCTCGCATGATGCATGGTTAACCCAGACGGTAACTGATGTGTCAATCCCATTCTCCTCTTGTATTACAGCGTTTCTTAATGAGGCGGGATTTAACTTTGTAAGGAAATGCATTGACCTGGTGGAGATGAGAGGTGAGGCATTTAAATCTCTCATCTTTCATCTGTCAAACAACTTGATGACAACCTGGTGGATATCATGAATAACAATGGGCTTCACCCATTAGTGGACATGACAACAGATTGCATTGGTTTTAACTGAGGAGAAAATCTTTGTTGCTTGTTCTTTCGTCTCCTTTGTTGTTCGTCCTACAGGCATAAATACAATGGGTCTGTACAGGATTGGAGGGGTCAACTCCAAAGTGCAGAGGCTAATGACCACAGTCTTTTGTAAGTTGTTCTGATAGCAGAAAGAAACACACATACTCCTGCTCACAGCCTTCTGTCCTAATGGGTCTGATGGGACCGGAGCCAAAAATGTCAAGTATCTGTATAGATTTAATGACATTCTTGCCCGCCATGTAGCCAAATAGTCAAAGATGCAGTACACCTCTGCAATTTGTAAATGCCTGACTGACCATTATCTCTTCTTTACTGCTTTTAAATCTCAAGTGTATGGGCAGCTCATTTTTTAAGCCATCATCTCAGGTTGAATCTAGGTCTTTAGCTGTAGCTGGAAAACATCCTGTGCCCCCGTACAGTGGGGAAAGAGGTCCTCCTTGTGGTGTGACAGAGTAACAGCCATTAGTCATTGCCTTATTAGACAACCCAAGGTAATCCAGAGGAAATGTCTGAATTGTTTATTAAAGTCTCTAAAACCTGATCTCTATCTCTGTAAGACAGAGCACATTTACTCTCCTCTGTCCTCTTACTCTCCACTTTCTTAACACAAGACGACCGTCAGTATTTTTAGTACTCATTTAAGCTGTCTATTACGTCGTGTCAGGTTGTATTGGTTTCCTCAGCCAGTTTACAGCTTAATCCTTGTGGAGACATAAAACTAAAATCTGTTTCCAATAGCATCCAAGGCATCTGTGGATATGGACCTGGATCCAGAGACGTGGGACAACAAAACCATCACCAGCGGTCTGAAGAATTACCTCAGGTCAGCTCGCCCCACCAGCTGTGTGTCCTTTGCTGCCAGGAATCATCATTACCTCCATAATGTCTCTTTGAAACCTCCCCGGTGTTAGTCATGCATTCAGTGCTGCCACTGGCTCACAAAGGAAGGTGGCTGCATTCAAAAGACCCATGTCACTCAGGAGCTAAATGATAACTGTTCTTTTTATTCACCAGGTGTCTCTCTGAGCCTCTAATGACCTTCAAGCTCCACAAAGATTTTATCATGGCTGTCAGTAAGTTATGGAAAGTTACTAAGACCTATAATATGAAATATATTTCAGCCGCTCTATTTACTTTCATTATTATTTGTGAAAGAGAGATTATTTAGTTGGCAGAGCACGAACGAAGCAGGCACATCTGTTTACTGTAGAAAATGTTGTTTTTGAACAAGGACGTCTGTGGACAAATTGTATTTGTGCCAGAAGATGGCACATTTGAATTTTAAAATGCTTGATGAGAGTGAATATGTCTCACATATTGTTCATTTGTATCCAACCTTTTTCAAGAGGAGCAGGCTTTGAACTGAACCACATTTTGAATTTAGTCATCTAAAAGGAGATAGCTCAGTGGCAAATACATCCAGGCACTGACAGAGGGAAAAATTAAACAAAGTCTGAACCAATTAAACCATTTCCAACTCAGACAACGTGGCAACAACAAGCTATGTGTATCTCTTTGCTCTTGTGTTATGTGAGAAATTCAATTGGTTTAATCTGTGTCTATTCACCCCTCGCTGCACCTCTGGATTTAGTGCCTCAATTTTAATCTGAAAATTGAATATGCTTTTTTACAACATCACCACAATTAGATTTTTTTTTGCTATTTTTGCCCAGGTTTATTTTGATAAAATGTAATGTTAAATGTTGATCCTGATTACTTTACATGCATTTGCCTTTTCTCAGAATCAGATGACCAGAACTACAGGGTATGTGCTGTCCATGCCTTGGTTCACAAGCTGCCTGAGAGGAACAAGCAAATGCTGGAGCTGCTAATAAAACACCTTGTCACGTACGTGTTTCTGCAGTGAATCAGTTACAGCCTTGAAAAAAGCGCAGCCCGATGAGAGACGATAAAAACTGCTGTGACTGATTGTATTATCTTCATAGTTTGTGGACTTCCTAATGTATTTGTCAGCCCCTCTAAAACTGTCAGTATCTAGTATAGAATAAAACTGTCATCGCGTGGTGAACAGTTTGCATTTGGCTATATCAGCAAAGCACACTGTCATTCACGGTATGTAAAGCTCATGTCTCCTACCTACAGTGTGTCCACACAAAGCCAATGCAACCTGATGACAGTGTCCAACCTGGGTGTCATCTTTGGGCCCACCCTGATGAGGTCACAAGAGGAGACAGTTGCCGCCATGATGAACATCAAGTTCCAGAACATTGTTGTGGAAATACTTATTGAAAACTTCAAAAAGGTATACACAAACACACACACGCGCACAAACAAAAACCTACCTCAGTGTAGAGTGTTTACCAAGATCTCTGATGTTTGACAGAATGATTGGGTGTCATTTCCTCCAAAGAAAGGCTTAAAATATTGGTAGCTTCACACTTCAAAGGGTTGAAATGCACACTGCATTAAGAATTGTGTATGTGTGTTGAGTAATCAGTGTTCTTGCCAGATCTTCCATCAGCCTCCGGACCCCAATGTGCCCCTGCCACAACCCCAGAGTCGCCCTGGCTCTCGCAGGAGCAGGGCCATCTGTCTATCCACGGGACCCAGAAAGCCCCGCAGCATCTACACCCCAACACTGTGTCTGGCAGATGCAGAAAGTGAGTACCTAAGCAGGGATTACCACCACAGGTCACCACACTTTTATATGCCGAAATCTGTCATTGAGTATTTCAAATTAAAGCTGAATTAATATTCCCTCATCTAAGCCATAAAAGAACCACTACTGTAGTTTCCCACTCAGCAGATTTTAATGAGGGCTTTGTATGCCTCCTCTCTGGCCCCTGCATAGGTGACACTTTCAGCAGCAGTCCAAGCAGCACCCCGATGGGCAGCATGGAGTCTCTGTCCTCGCACTCCTCTGAGCAAAATACCTCCTCCAAAACAGCCTCCTCGGCTCAGGTCAAGGAGAAGTCACTCCTGGACCTCCGCAGAACGCCGTCGCAGCTCTCAAATGGCCCCAGGAGCACGGTGTGTGTCAGCAGCCCCGAGTCAAGCTCCAGGGAGGATGCAGGGCGTACAGATGGAGAGTCGGAGGATGCTCTCAGCCTGTCCTCAGTCAGTACAGCACCCAGGCTGTCCCCTGCACCCAAAAAAGCCCCACACACCCGCACTGACCTCAGACCAGCACTGCTTTATCGTTCTGCTGCTCCCTCCCTGAAATCATTGCATATATCTGAAGGTAGGATAATCATCAGGTAATCAGTCAAGGGTGCTTGTCATTTGTCCTTGATTTGCATGCTTTATAGCAATGAATTGGAATGAAATATCAAAGTGTAATTTTCCAGGACCAAAGTCAAACTAAATAAGCTGGGTTGTTTTTATTGTCATAACTTATGCCCCCAAGACTTAGTGCTTTCACAGAGTGACAGTAGCCACTTCATTCAAGCATAATTTTAACAGTGTTATTTAAAAAAA
>NC_140919.1:32154479-32393434 GCF_045865225.1 Trachurus japonicus
CCTCTTTCAAAGAAACAGCAGATGTTTTGATTAGCCTATGCCACAGCTGCTGATAAATGCCTGCACCATTAGGCCTTGCTTTCTTAGGTGGTAATTGCCCACATTAGCCTGTCGTGTCCACTTTTTATTGTCCTCTGGATGTCAGCTCTGATTTTGTCTGCCCTTTCTGTCTCTAAGATGGTTAATAGCAGTGACTTAATTGCGACTCAACAGAGCCATTCAGGGAGCACACATGTCCCAGTGTGTGTGCGGCATGCTGCCACACTTTACAGCTGTAGACCTACACCTTCACGCCTAGGAAGCTGCACAGCACAAACACACACTCACTGTGAGCCAGTAAACAAGGTGAGATGTTGAAAACACTCCTGTCCCCTCAGGTGAGGTTTAGCAGCTGGTAAACAACAGTAACCTTATAAACATCCACCCCCACATCGCTGCTCTAAACGCCAGCCTCTGTTCAATTGCCCGGTCTAATCTGCCCAGTCATGAATTCAGTAGTCAGGCACCACCGTAAATGATGTTTGTGTTTGGATGACTCTTATCAGCTGCCAGCCTGAAACCCAGAGAGAACATCTGGCTGAGGAAACTGAGGCACAGAGAAGACGCAATATAAACAAAGGAGTGGGGGGAACAGACTCATATATCATTTCTTTATTTTAAAAATTGTGATTCACACCATAATCTCATCAGTATTCTCATTGTATCAACAAAACTCCAACACGGGCAAAATGTTGAAGACAACATAATATTCAGCCAACTTTGATTATAACTTTTTACATTCACATTTGGACCAGGGGTCAGGGACAGATGTTTTTACAGGAGAAAGCATGGGCATTTTAGTTCCTTCAGGGAGTAACATTCATGAGTTGTCCTGTTTCTCACATCCTGTTTTTGGGAAAATAGCAGGATATTGTGTCACTGTTACACAAATTGCAGTTAACAGCTGCCAAACCCTTGGTGATAGTTCTCCTGTAGTTTTACAATAAAAAAGGACTTTTATACTTTTCTGGCTGCTCTGTCTGTGACCATGCAGCTCTGATATATAGGAGCATATTCATGGATTTTCTGTAGTATTAATGATATATGTAAAGGTTGCCAAGACTTTACTGTATAAACAATGCAAACAATACTACTTAGTTTCCCTGAAGACCAACCATTTTTATCGACTTGGAATCCACTGTGTGCTCATGAGATAAAGGGTTGTCTGAGCTTTTAAAGCTCTGCAAAGTGTAATTAAAGGAAGAAGGTCTAATAATAGAAGAATTGCTTGAGGAATGTCATTGAATGAAAGCTTGTCCAAGTAAATGGATAGTGCAGAGATTGGAGTTTCTTATAATCTAAGTAGAAATCACAGGCAAAGCCACATGGTTACCCAGATGAGGTCACATCAGATAATGTATATGAAGGAGACAAAATGACCAACTGGAAATGTGTGTTCACCAGCTCGTCTGCATTCGGCCAAACTACTGTGAAATGGAAAGATGTGTATTCAGGGTTTTATTTCACAGGAGCAGAGTCACACTGTTCAGTGCTCCTGCTCATGTACAATCTCTGGCGTTATCAAAGACCAGGGTGTTGAACAGCTGCAGGATTTCAAAGGTCAAAGCTTTTACCTTTAAGATACAAAGGGCAGCTTCCATCATGCCCATTGCTGACAATATAATAGTGTTCTTGATGTGGTTCCTAAAGAGATTATTTCATGCTACATTTAATATCCTTTCAAGAAGAATGAAATCATCACACTCGTAAGATGTTCATGAAGGGTACGGCTCTGTTTTTATACAAAATCTGATACTGCAGTAAAGACAGGGTTAAATTGTCCATAAGGACTATCTTATATGAATTCTTTGTTGTTATTTATTTTAATAAAGTTGAATGTCACTGTTTGTTTTGTCTTATTTATTGGGTTTTTGTCAGTGACTCACTGATTGATCTCATACTGCTCCTGCCTCTGAGCCCTCAAGTCTTAGATCCAAATAAATATCACGGGTCACATGTTGAACTATCACACAATGACTCAAACTGCTGTCTATTCACCGGAGAGAAGGAGCCATTGTCTGTTTGAAAGCTCATTTAAAGCTCCTAAACAAGGTCATTGTTATCTCAGAGACATTCAGCTAAATAGCTCAGCCTTAGAAGTCCGGGATTCAAAGTCACTTGAACATCTATATTTATCAAGATCTGATCAGATTTTCCAAACTGCTGCATTACAACCCTAGGTACAATCATTTTGTATGTAGTGGTTATTGTTGTTGTGTTATCTTTACATCTTTCTGAGTAACTCATAAAGTTCCTATTTCCTTTCTTTTTTGTAGCAGATTGATTGCATCTTGCATCTGTACGGTTGCACATGATACACGTTATGTTCACTGCAGGAAAGATGAGACTCACATCAATTCATGAACTGTTAGGTGTTGCCTTGCACACTGGCGCACGAATCTGTAGATGAAGGTCGATATGCTATATGTTAACAACAAACCTCCAGCGACAAGACATGAAGCTGCAGATAGAAGTACCATATAGCCTATACTGTAATATGAGTCTTGAATACTGTATGTCGGTCAACCTTGAGACATCACGAGGGAACCAACAATTTAATGTCATGGAGAGATCACATGCTCTTCAGCAACATGAGGAAAAAAGAATATCACAGCTTCGGGGTTAGTGAGACACTTCCAAAAGCAGCTGGACAAAGTCAAACAGAAAATGGCCAATGGTCAAGATGAAAGTGCAGCTGAAATCTGTGCAATGTCTATATCCATATAGAAATGTGGGCCCTTACAATCATGGACCGAAAGCCCAGAGGTGAGGATGATTTGTTTAATTACATTGGAATGCATCTAAAATGCCAACTGACAATAGTCACAACCATACCTTGCTTCAACTGCAGTTACTAGGTTTCTATTGCATAAGACTCTCCCCCTCTCCCCTCTATTGGCAGTTTAAACCTCCACTGATCATCCTCTCTCAGCCAAAACCAGCACATACTTGTAAAAAGACTTCTCACTTTATGTGCATCCAATTCACAACGTTATTTTCCTTTGTGCTATTTTTAAACATGAAACAGCGAGGTCTGCATAACATGAGGAGGAGAACTAAAAAACTAACCCAGATCTGTCACGTGAAGCTCCACAGGAAAAATATGAACCTGGCCCAGAATCCACAGGCGGAGGTAAAACACTTGTGTTAAAGATGATGTGGTTTTAAAAGACTTCAGGTAGCAATTTCTAATGAAAAAGCTCTCAAACTGGATCAAAATGTCTGCTAAAGTGGAGATGAATGTTTGAGGGAGAACAATCTTGAGGTCCAGTAAAAATAAATCCTGGCTGGAGTCAATAAAGCAGTACCTGTGTGCTGCTTTAATGAAGACCAGAGGGAATACAAAGGCAAAATGTGATTTCCTGTGAGACGCAGTAATGAATGGAATCAGACCAACATGTCTCTACACACACTTTTGTAGAATATCAGAGCCGATATTGTGATAACGACTCTACATTGTTTTCGCACTGCACTCAAAGACTCAATTAACTAATATTAAGTGCTTCTGGTATATTCACTGTTCTGTTCCTTCACTTTCATATTTCAACCCACAAATAACCCCCCCCCCCCCCAAAAAAAAAACAAAAAACAAAAAACAAAAAACAAAAAACAAAAAACAAAACAAGAATTTGCCCAAATGATGAAGAAAAAAAAAATCTACAACACTGTACTGTACCTGTGCAGCAACCGCATGGATGGTGGAGCACGACATTAATGAACACACTCTGAGCAACTGCAGTGGCCTTGCAGGCATCAACAGACAGGACAAACAACTCCTTGGCTCCAAACAAACATGTTTGTCTAACCATAGATGTAAACTCAGTTTGTAACTTGTGGTTTACCAGAACAGAAATTTCTCACAGCTGCACTGCAGATTTCAGGGACTCAGATAATGCTGAAAACTTCTTTGACAAGCAACTAGTAATCAATTATAAAAACTGCAAAATGTATCAAAGTAGAAAGTAGTATATTTTTCTTTTACAAAGATATTACAACTGACACTTTAGAGAAAATAGATTTGTTTTCCCTTTACACAAATTTACATTGTACAAAATTATAAATTAAAATCACGTAGAAACAGCAGCTGTAATATTTACACCACTACAAAAATGTTCTTCAAGGCAAATTATTTGGTTGTTTTACCCCTTCTATTACCTAATGGAAAGCTCTGGTTCATCGTCTGTGACGCTCTGGCTGACGTCTCTGGTTCACATGAGGAGGCTCTTGTGAGCTCATGACAATATCTATTGATACAGGAAAAGAAAAGCGATCCAACATCTGTGCGATCTTGTCCTGGGGAACCCCATGCTTGTTCCTCCTAGAGGGCAAACAAGTGCAGTCAGGTCATGCTAGGAAGTGTTTTAAAGTCTGCACCAGCATGGGATAATTAATAAAGAACCATACTTTTCAAGCTCATAGGGATCCACCTTCCAGCTGGTGTCAGGTTCACAGAAGTCAACTTTATATCCTCTCTCCAAGGCCTGTTAAAAAAATAGATATTTTTATTAAGATCTATATACAAAATACAACACATTGTATTTAGATACTATCAATCAGGTGATTAGTTACTAATATGTGACATCAGCACTTACCATTTTGACATATGGTTTCATTTCCCAAGCTTGAATGTTTGTATTGTCAATAATAATTGGAGAACGGCAATCGTACATAGCATCTTTAGCTGAAAGAAGATTTAAAAAAGAAAAGAGGAAGAAGGTTGAACCAAGTTCAGGCAAGAAAATCTCTCCAAAACACATTTCTAAAACTAACATATTTGATTGATTGATTGATTGATTGATTGATTGACTTGACATTTTGATGTACAGATGTTATGTCCTCCCGAAATCCCGAAATCAACATAACTGAGTCTGGTTTGTAAGTAACTTCAAAAACTGTGAGTATGTGTCATGAGGAGAACTAATTCTGTCTTAAAGCAGAAGTAAGCGATCCGGCTGTTTTGGCTAACTTCGTTAGTTAGCAGCCCCCGCCCTCGTCATGGATCTATTGGTCCTCGTCCCTACGTCACCACATTCACGCGCATCCCTTGGCTGCACACACATCCCTTCATGCCGTTCTCTCTCCTCATTGGATAAAGGTTGTAGGATACAAGGAAGTATACAAGACGTTTTCTCCTCGGCTTACAGCAGAGCAGAGTGACTGACAGACCCCTGTTTTGGACCAAACACTCTATTTAAGTGATTGCCGTCAGAAGATATAACTATTTAAGACTTATATTAACACAAATATTCCGCTTACTTCTGCTTTAATAGCAAACACAACATTTTAATTGAAATGTTACCTTGTCAGTGCACTTCGTATGAAGTTACAAACTAAAAGTACTCATGGCATTATTTTGTAAAAAGCAAACTTGTTTTACTTTTAGTGCCGAAAACCTCTGCACAGTATTGCATATGTGAAAACAGCCTCACCCAGAAGATCACAATGAAAAGACGCATTTGTGATACAATTAACTTTTTTCATGGAATGAATAAATAAACAAACAAACAAACAAATAACTTAGAGTCACAGGACCATTTCAGGAGACAATACCTCTGCTCTGGTTCCACTCATGTGCCACTCCAAGAAGGCCTCGTTCATAGTGGTAGCCATCCTTGTAAGCAAAGTAGTCATCTGTGCTCAGTATCAGCCCATTGGGACCAGTGGAGAGCAGCTCCCTGTGAGAGAGATGGGTCACAAATGCTAAGTTAAGCTAGAAGCTTTAGGCTTGGAAATTAAAGTTTTGGCTCCTTAAACTGAGCGACACATTAGTTTATTGTTTAGGTGAATTAAGATTACACAGACGTACCTGGCCAGTGTAGATTTCCCAGATCCTGGCAATCCCCTCATCAAGATAAGCACCAGAGATGAACCGGATGCATGAGAATGATCAGGGGTTTGGCAGTGATGCTGTCGTTCCCAGAGTTGGTTTTCAGAATCATATCTCTGACGCCTGTCGTAACCTTCATCACATTGATACCGTTCTTCTTCTCTATCTCTAGACCACCCTGTATTCATGTTATCTGAGTATGTATCGTAGCTACTACAACCCCGTTCTTCCCTGTTTAAGTGATGTGGGTAATCTGCATCATAGTCCTGAGGGAATGTTTGAAAATGAGATTTCTCTGGATACTGGTTCGCCACTCCTGAACCGCTCCAGTTAGGATTCACATGTGGTGGGGGATTTTGTGGATTTAGGAATGCAGGTGGGGGTGGTGGGTGATGGAATGGGGGTGTGTGTAATCTTGGGTCTGGAGGTCTGTTCAGAGGTTGAGGATAATGCCAGTGGTTTTGAGTGGGTGCAGCTCTATAAGAGCTAGGGTCCATGTCTGGCCGTGGCCTTCTGGGGTAGTAGGGCTTATTTTGATACCAGTGTGACCAGGGTGGCTGTTTCTGTCCACTGCTTCTCTGGCACCCATCTGTTTCTTCAGATTTGTTCGTGTCAACACTTTTCTCCTTGTGTACATCCTGAGTTTGTTTGCTGATAGCTGTTTTTGGAGGTGAGGTTGGTGCTCGTTGCCCTGGGTTACCATTAGCACCATCAGGTGTATCGATCTTCTCAAGCTCCTTGTAAAACTCGCTCAGTGTGTCTTCAATGTCAGGCTTGGTGGTGTGTTTTTCTGGAGGAAATGCTGGACCAATGAAAGTGGTGCTGGTGAGTCCTACCTCCTTTATCACACGCTCCCTCACACTGCTGTCCGGACTGATGCAGTCACTGCTCACACACTGAGTGTCGTCAGCTGAGTCATCACCATCAGCATCTTCACCCATACAAGGGCTTTTTAAATCCGGACAGGACTCAGTGTGAGACATCTACAAGAAAACAGATTAATGCAAGGTTAAGATATTTTTTTTATCTGAATTTAACCGAATGACAATCAATGACAAAAGAGACAATCAACAACAAAAACAATGTGGTCCTACCCCTTTATCTCTTGTCCTCTATTTACAGTAATAATTCACATTAACATTTAAATACAACCCAAAAAAAAACACCCAGTGCTTAATTGAATCAACTTAATCACCATCATATCTATTCCAGTCAGTAGATTTTTTGCTTTTACTTTATGAAAAATATCTATGATTAACTTATCAAGTAGCCTACTACACTAAGACAAATAAAATTTGGATTTTGAAGTAATTTGGAAAGTGTGGTAAATGGTTATCAGTTGCGTTTAACGTTTTCAGCTGTACTTTTGATATTAGTTATATTTTTTTGTATTTCCTTTCTGCCTCAGTAGTTCTATGTTTTTAAATTGTCTATGCAATGTGCTTTTCTTTTTACATGCGTTAATAACCATTTTATCAACATGATGTAAACCCATTGCCATTGATAAATTCGTGATTAGTTTCTCAGTGTGTCTGCACACTTACAAGCTCACTGAGGTCGTTTTACATGAACTGAAACCTAAATCAGGCGGGCAGGGCAACAGTTAACCGTTAACGTTAGCTACTGTGTCCACATTAGGTGAAATAAACTTTACTTTTTTTTTTTTTAATCATTTTACTACCTCGACACATCAACATAGAGTAAAAGTCGCTGTTCCTCAATACTTACCGTTTACATGCAGGAGGAATAAATCATGGGGGGAAAACGAAATGAAAAAACACCCGGCACTCAACTTCAACATTGTCAGTGCCTTGTGTTTACGGAAGTGACGTCATTCTTCTTTTCCTCATTACGGTCTCGGCGACAGAGCACGTCAGCGCCACCAGCGGCTCTGGAGCGGCACAGACTCACAAGCCCCATGTATACTCCCTATTGTGCTGATCTGTACTGCATGTCGTTCCCCCCAAGTATCCCACCACTGTCCTGTCAATTAAAGCCAAGAGTTCCCCCCCAAAAAATATGTTTTGATTTGTTTTGGTTTTTTTTTTTGTAAGATTTTTAAATTTAATTTTTTGTTCCTTACCTTCTGTCCTTTATTTAGGCCTACATACTTAAAAGTGGGGCATAGCTACTACTACAGACACTGCCCAACATACAGTAGTCAGTGGGTAGGACTATGACCTCTTTGACAGCGTTTATAAAAAAAAACCCCACTGCGGTTATCACTAAGTGGACATGTGAGAAAATTTGGATTGATTAAACAATGTGATGGTGTCCGCTGAGCCACTTGGCCACCAAGCACCTGTCATAACACCTCTTGTCCTGAACCACACCACCTTTCAGATATCTAGGACTTTATGACAGTGATATTATATTGGGTTGTATTAGACTGTACATGTACCAAATTAGGTAATCAAGAGTGTAAAATATGAAATGCAGCTTAATCTTCATTTTTCTTTCAGCAGGATTAGTTTTACAATGCACAGTACACTGTTGGTGCTATTAAACAATCATCATGAGGCACAATTGAAATTTTGCACTGTCCTATACAATTACAGCTTAAGACACACACATGTTTGTCAGAGTGACAGCTCAGTGTGATCTTTGTGTTATTTGTACTAAAACAAAGCATAATTATGGGTTTTAACTACTACAGAAAAAGAGAAGAAAGGCGATTGGTAGGAATGAATGACATGACTTAACTGTTGTGAGTTGACCTCTCCACTTTTATTAGTCGAGCAAGACAAAAACCACACAATATGTAACACACACAGCATTTACCCTTTCAATTCACTCACACAAAAGTCTATGCATACTAATTATTATACAGTCTTATGTATTTACAGTAAATCACCAGCACGCAGTGTCTGAGTATCAATCATCGCCAGTTCCTCATCATTCACCCACCCATCGTCCACCTGTGACACTACAGGTTTGCGAGCTGGGGTGTGTACAGTTTTTAAAGTGCTTGGTGTCCCAGACCTCCGAGGGGGATTGAATGTCTTTTTTACACATGGAGAAACCAGTGACCCCAGATGGGTGAGGGACGGTGGGGACGGGATACGAGACAGATAGTCCAGAGCTCTTCTCCTCTTCACACTTTTGGGGTCTTTCTCTGTAGAAGCTGTGGCTCCAGCAGGGTGGCTGCTGACAGGTGTGAAGGATCCAGGACCCTTGACTGGTTGCTGACAAACCAGCTGCATATAAAAAAAAAGACACAATAGTAGCTTTTAAGTCAATACTGAATGATTATGAAAGAAATGTATTAAACAGCCTCAGATGACACAGCAAGCGCTTAAACTCACACTGGTGTCTTGTCTTCTGTCTGATGTACAAGCTGGGGTTTGTGGTTGTGGTGCTGGAGAACACATCGAGCTCCGACCATCAGATTTGATTAAATGTGAAAGCTTTTCTTCACAAGTTCGAAAAAAGTTCTCTTGACTCTGAAAACATATGAGAAATATTATAGTTAAGACATTTTAAACCACAGGGGGAGAGGAGCTGAAAATGGGTCTGGCCGGTGATGACTAAACAATAATAGATCTACTGGATATTTCTATTCCAGCACCTAACCGTATTAAGCAAGCGTCAAGCATTTTGAGAGCATCCAATCTTTGCTGTACAAGATTAAGGATTAACACTGTTTTTGAAGCATTTTAGGAGGTTTAGGATTTTTCTTTTAGCACTGTACCTGGACCACGTTTCTGAGGAGGCTAAAGGATTCCTGTAGATGAACCTCCTTGGGGTTTGTAGAGAAGACAGTCAGATCTCCTGCGTACACAACAGGAGTGGGACATGTGGACTGACCTCTCAGCTGCAGGTTGCTCAGAGCCAACAGCACATAGGGTTTTACAATATCCTCCAGGCCAGACTGCGTAAAGTTGCTGAAACAGCGCACTTTAACAAAGTTCAGTCTGCCATCAGCCAAATAAAAAGCAGGAGAGGAACCTGAATTCAAAAGCACAAACAATTAGTTAACCATGAATTATGGAAGAAACAGTTAGGAGCGAAAAAAAAAAAAAGGTCACCTACCCTGTCCATCTGTGACACTGATGATATATCCTGTGAGATCAACTTCTCCACAGAGAGGCTGAAATTCAGGTTTTTGAAGATTCACAAAATTGGTAGAAACCCTTGGTTGGAAATGTACTGATAACCATTCCTGGGAAACCTGATGATAAAACAAACCATGCCTGTTAGAACCTAGAATCCAGTAATTCACATAATTCTGGATACATAATCCCATAGTTACACCGCATATGCAGAAGGCAGTAATTCTGCACATTACCGGTATGTCCTGAAACTGTGTTTTCTTTGTCCCAGTGAGTTGAACAGATTCAATTCCACTGCGTTTCTTTCCATCTGAGGCAGTGAGGTTATAGACTTTGTATCGACAGCCTTCCCTCAGTAAAGACTGCAGATCTGAGGAAGGCCGCCAAAGATTCAACTGGTAAACTGAAACCAAGAAAAACTAATTACAACCAGTATTTGAAAAAATAAAAAACAGAAACAATTAATAAGTCAAAGAAGAAGGAAAATCAACACACACCACTGCCAGTTTGGTCCATGGAGTCACCAAAGTAGAGTCTCCACACAGGTGTAACATCTCGTTTGGGACAGCCCCCGTCACTGTTCTCTGCTTCCACAGCTCGACGGTATCGATCCTGCAGTTCTGCCTGCTTCTTCTCCATCAGAGAGCGACGGTAGTTTTGTAGAGTCTGTGACTGCTGTTCACTCAAATGGGCCTAGAGCATGGAAGTATGATAGACATGCAGCTAAATCCCTATTCATAAGAGGAATGAAGTCAACAATTAAGTCTGTAAAGTAAACTTCCAATCACCTCTAGGTAAGATGGGTCATCACCCACTGCATCATACAGCTCCTCTCCATCTTGCAGATTTCCAATATCCTGACGAACTGCTGTCCGTCTCCTGTGCCGGGGTTTATTACCTGAAGATGAAAAAATCCTCCGGTAAAGTTCAAATATTGTTAAAATATTCTTTTTCAGTCTGTACTTAAAAGGGAGAAAGCATCCCTACCTTTCTCCTCCTTTTCAAATTCAGTCTGAATCTTGGAAAAAAGGATTTCCATGGCCTTTTGTTTTTGACTGCTGTACCGTCCAGCCTCCTTCTCCTCTGAGCGAACAGAACGAAACACAATGCCCCCATCTGGTTTCCTCTCCATCCACTGGAAAAAATGTACAAGGAGGATACAGTCAAAGGCATAATAATATCCCCCTCCTGGAATAACAGTAAATAAATCAAAGACAAAGCTCACCTGTAGGGGGTAACTTCTCAGTATGGTCATATCCACACAGCCTACTGGCCCTCCATTGCTGTAGAAAGAAGAGACAGGAAGCAGGAATGGCCTTGGATCTCTGTGAAACCCAAGTTTAGTATCCCAGCGCGCAGGTCTGCTGCTATTGGTGCAAATCTGTAAAAAACAAAAAGTCAATATATTATCTTGTATATATCATATGCTCAATAGATTTTCAATCACCTTCTTTAGGTACCTTTAGCATGAGTGACTCAGGTGCTTCCAGAGGGGAGCAAGCATCCTGTGAACCCACCAGCTGAGCCCCATAGATGATCAACTTGCCACCGACAGCCAGTCGACCTTTGTGAAGCATGGCAGTCAAAGGTTCGTCCAGCTGAGCTTTAATGGCGTACCATCCGTCTGTCAACCATACAACTGCAGATGGGGATTCAACCTTGGCATCAGCTCCTTGTGGAGTCCTAGTGTCATTTCGACTCTGTCTCTTTGGGGAGTGACCCCTGGAGACGATCCCGCAAACACAGAGCACCAGGGTTTTGGCTGCTGTGTCATCCCTTTCCATGATCTTCCTGAGAGCTGGCCTCCGACTGTGATCGACTTCTACATCATATCTGAGACATGGAAAATAATGAAATGCTTTAGAGGACAGGTCATTAAAAATGTTAACAATCAACAGAAGACCATAACATTTATTTCAATAACACATGCTATGCTTTTCAGGTATTTTATCATTAGCAAGAGTATGTAAATGTGTAAAAACAATCACATGTGTGACATTTGTAAACATTACAGTATCTTAAAGGGAAACTATGCAAGTACTGTTACTTTTCTGCTGTTTTTCTAACCCTCCTCCTGGCCATGTGCATTTGTTTTCAACGAACCCGGGCGTGAAAGCAATCCAGCATTGGATACGTTATATATCATATACAATGTTACGACGTGTATATTTGTGTAGTCTGATCTGTCATAAACAAGAGATTACGGGTTAGGGGCCGAGACGAGAGCTGAGACACTGGGTCAGAGGTACAGTACTGATCTTGTAAGGTTGGTTGTTGGTTGTCTAGGTGGAAGGCAGAGAGCCTCCATTCTCCCTTGTAACAAGTTACAAGTCATTTTTATAACTGTCACAATTACTCCAAAGCTGTTTAATTAGGATAAAAATTAAGCATTGTTAAGGTAAAAATGTAGCATAGTTCCTCTTTGATGAATGTAGGGAGAATTATTAATATATTCAAAATAGTTTTAAACAAACAATGAAGAAGAGAAAATACACATATGAACTGATCAGTCAATTATGATAATAATCATAATCATCTGCAAACCCAGCCCTTTGTAAAGATTACACAAAAGTAATAATGATGAAATAAAGTGTTTAGAAGTGTATCTGATATTCAGACATTCATAGGACTGATACAAGATATAACCCTACACACCTGTACTTAAGTTGTAGTAGAACCTGCTCTGGCGTCAGACAAAGGCTTCCCATTGTTTCTGGAAAAGATCTTTCCATGGACGCCTGCTTCCATACAATCCATCTGTAGTGATTGTACGCCCACTCCTCACTTATCAGCTTAGGATCAACACCTGGGGTGTCACATAATGCTCTGTGGACAGTGAAGAAAAAGATCATATTCAGTACAGTATCAGCCTGTGTGCTGCATTGCAGACATCAAGACATCTGCCAGTTTAATAAAAAATAAGCAGTGTAATAGATTGAAGATCAGAGTCAACTTCAAATTAATACCTGTAAAACTCTCCTTTCCCTGCAGTCCCATCATTGCTGGGGATCAGCCACCCTCCATCAGCAAGCTGAACTCCACCTCCATCTGTAAGTGCTTCCAGTTTGAGGAACTGTCGCAAATTAAAACGAAACGTTTCTGCAGTCTCACTTGTGATTTCAGACACGTGCTGATGTACCCCGTATCCATACAGCTGAAAGACAGCAGCACCAAGACATATAAATACAATAAAATCCACTGACAGCAGATGCTCTTAAGTTGTAGTGACAGTTCTGGCCTTGCCTGTTTTTGAGTGTATCTCTGAGGAGGTTTTCCATTTACTGCAGCTTTTAATGGGATGCGTGAAACCCCTGAAGTTTTGGTTAGAAACAAACTACCTGGAAACGGTCGAATAGTTTGGCGCTTCTTTTTCCTGATTCTCATGTCTTGCATATCACGTGCCAGTTCCACATTTTCAAGATTCAGAGATATATCTGTAACTATAAACACATCAGGTTAGTTCTTATGTTATGTAAAGTGTACACAGTGTATCAAACTGACTTCATCTGCAAAGTTTAATGCACCTCGGCTTTTGGAAAATGTGTTCTCCACACATGATGCCTCTGCAGCAGAGTCCATTGATCCACAGCCAACAGGAACATTTTGATTATCCTTCAAATAATCATTTGTTGGATCGACCAAAGCCACTGTCTGAATGCCTTCTTTGCTTTTATTACCAGCCACATCTATACTGCTTTGTGTTTTTTTAGGGGGCGGTATAAAAGTGTTGCTGTTGTGTGTTACTGTGTTAGACTGTGTTACAAAGAGATGGTGGTGTTTACTCTCCTCCTCTTGTGGTTTAGATGAGCTCTCTTGAATAATAGTTCTTTGTTTTTTGAATGGGGGAACAAATGCAGAAGGTGTTCTTATGTTGTCCTTGGGGAGTAAATTCTTGTGAGCCCCTGTCTTTGTATTTTTGATGAATGGAGGAACAAACACTGGCATCTTGGAATGTGCTGATCTGCCGTCTCCTGAGGCTGAATGTTGTGTTGGTGTTGCCTTTTGCAGGCTGTTCTGCACATAGGTTTTTCCATTCCTGTAAGATAAATACATACATCACAGAGCTAAAAACCTGAGTTTGCATCTTGAAAAGATGGCCAACAACTTTAAAGCAACTTACATGTGGGGCCTTGTGATGTTTGGATGAAGGGAGACGCTGTACTTGAAAGCTCGCCTGTCTTTCATTACACCTTCATTAGGACAAAAACAAAACGAAACAAAAAAAACATTAAGTTTTATTTAATTAAGAGATGCACATCCTTTAGATAATTTATTTCAGTGCTATTGACTTACTAGTAGAACAACTTTTTTGTGGCGTGAGGGTTGAACATCTTGGACCATCAACAGTCCTATCAAATTCTTCAAGCAATCGTCTTTTCAAGGGAGGTTGACCTAAAATATGTTAAAGCAATCAGTAAGTTAAGTTTAATAGCAATGGCTTTACACATAGAATCACGACTTCAGGGTAAGTAATAATCAAACATCTTAGTTAATCTCAAAATAACAGTTCAATAAGTAGCTAATGGGAGTCTTTAATAAACATAAACATAAGCAATATGGGAAGACTACTTAAATTAAAATATCTAACTGGGGCACAAACTGTCACAACTTTGACCCCAGCTAAAAGAAGTGCAATTAAATACATCTGTTCTTCTAATAGTCCATATTCAGTAAGATCTGAAAATACAAAGACAAGCTGCCACTTACCTGTCATATCTACAGCATCCATCGATCTTTTCCCTTTTCCTTTTTGTTCATCTAGAGATCTGTTGTTGCATTTTGGGTAGTCTTGCTGTGGCACATTTTCTAAAGTCACTGAGAGCCTTTGGCCAGCTTTATTTTCATCTTCTAACAAAGCTTTTGTGCAATCAAGCGCTTCCTGGGCCAAAAGCTTCTGTTGGGTCTTAGTACAGCCACTGAGGTTAAGTGACTGTAATATTAGTGCTGAAGACTCTGACTGCTGTCCCTGACTGCTGGCTGTATGAATTTTTTCACTGTCCATCACATTCTGTATTTCTGCTCCAGGAGTGTCACGGAGGTTGTCCACCGATGATTGGGTAATTTTGCCCCCTTCAAACTCAGAGGCATCTCTAAGAGTCTTTTCTTTGGCAGAAATGCAATCATGTGCAACTGAATCTTCATGGTCAGTGTCTTTCAAAGACTGAAGAGATTTCAACTCCTCAGGGGGATTTTTGTTCTCAGGCATGTCCCCATCTCTGGCTGTGTAGAAATTAGAATTTGAACTTCTTTTCACATCTTTCACTTCTGATTGATTTGTCACATGTGTGTCATGTGGTGTCATGCTTGTTGAGTTTGAATTGAGAGTCTCCCCATCTGCAAATTCTTTCAAAAGGTTCCTTGCTTTCAAAAGATTTTTCTGTGACACATGGACTTTGGCTCCCCCCGCAGTTGTGAAACCACCATGTATTTTTTCTGTACGTAGTTGAGTATCTTTGTGTTTATCACTCTTCCCTGTGTCTGAAACAACTGGGATTTCAACATTGAAACTGAGGTCACTGAAGAGCGCTTTTGCTTTCCGGAGAGCCTCGGATGAAAATGCCACAGATTTACCACTGGCTGCAAGAAATCCACCATTGCTGGGTGGTAAATGTGAAACTGGCATCTTAGCCTCCACTCCATCATATTTACTGTTTTCTGGTGGCAAGAAGTCTTCACTTTGTTCTGGTTCTTCACCTGTGTCCTTAGTGGTAGCACAGTCATTCAATAGCGACTTTGCTTTTTTCATTGCGTCATCTGACACAGATACCTTTTTTCCACTGGCTGTACTGAATCCACCAGCATGGCTTAAGCCTCTAGAGACAGAGAAATCCACATCTTTGATGGCAAAGCCTTTTTCTTCCCCATTGTGCATAACATCAAAGTATGTTTTTTCATTGGTGGAATCTGGTGTGTTCTTACAAGCACCTTTATGAATCTCTACATCGTGAGGCAGCAAGTGTTCTTGGTTTACGACTGCCTCCATGTTAAAATTTTCAAACTCGGTGTGTCCATTTCCGCACTCTTCAGAAGTGTTTGTCAGCCTTTGAGCTTGTTTACATTTTGAAAGGTGTTTCTTCTCAATGTTACATCCTCTCGGAGGCACTACACATTTATCAGAATTGACTGAGATTCCATTACTACTGTCTTTATCACAGTCTTTCAACAGGTTTTTCTGAGACACATGGACTTTGTCTGAATTTCCAGCATTGTCGTGTTTCTTGTCGTTGTTCCTTGTGTTTGAAAGACCTGGGTTCTCTGCACTGAAAGTGATGTCACTGAAAAGAGCTTTTGCCTTCTCGAGGGCCTCAGCTGAAAGTGCCATAGGCTTATGACTAGCTGCATGAAATCCACCATTCATGGATGACAGACGAGGAACAGGCATTGTGGAATGTGTTGGTTTTACACCAATTTTGTCCTCAAGTGCTTCACACTCACTTAACAACGATTTTGCTTTTTTGAGAGCTGCAGATGAAATGACAACTCCTTTGCCACTAGCTGTCTGAAATCCACCATTTGTAGGTGGGGCATCTTGATTTTTACTGGTAAGATGGACAGTTCTTAAAGGATTTCCTTTCTGTTCCAGCTGTTTGTTTGTGTCCTCGAGTGTATGAACTTCATTCAAAAGACACTGTGCTTTCTTCATTGCTTCAGCTGAGACGAATACTTTGTTTCCACTGGCTGTAGAGAATCCACCTCCATTTTTCAACAGATTAATGGGAGATGGGCCAGTACTCTCTGTAGTGCCTGAGAAAGAAGAAAGTGACTTCCTGTTGGAGGGCAGGTTTCCAGAGAAAGAAACTGCATCCATTACAGGTGGCATATTCTTAAAACCTGAACTATGAATATCCATATTATGACACGAAGCTGGTCCAGCATTTGCTTTTTCAAATTCATTGATTCGATCTTCAGAGTGATTTTCGTTAATCCCTTTGATATTTTTTACTTTTGAATGTTTCTTCATATGACTGACACTTGAAGGCAAGGGTTCAATGTACTTTTTATGTTTTATTGACAAGCCAGTGTTGCTGTCACTAATGTCACACTCTTTGAAGAAAGTATCTGCCTCTTGCATAGCTTTCTCTGAAATATTAATCACTTTCCCACTGGCCATCTGGAACCCACTTTGACATAAGCCTTTGTCCATTCGGTTTTCAGAATTTCTGGCAGCATCTTTATCTCTAATGCTTGTGACCTGTTTCTGCTTGGTTTTAGCATCAACTTCACTGGTTTGTTTATCTGGCAATTGCTGGTCTGTCAGAGTCTCCTCCAAATCCGCAAACAAAGCTCTAGCTTTGCTGAGACATTTCTTTGAAACCCTCAAAACATTTCCTCCTGCAGTTTTAAATCCTACAGCAGGCATCAAAGGTTTTTTGTTCTCCTGCTTGCTTATTTGAGTGAACCCAGCTCCGTCAAGTTTTTTGAGTTCAGCTGATACAATACTGCTACTGGCGTCAGAAGTGTGCTTTGAAGAGGAAGGCACATCTACTGTAGAGGAATTTTCCTTTTTCATTGCACTTGACAATGAGGTAACAGTGGATTTACTTGTTACCTTTGATGTCTCACAGTTTGCTGTACTTCCTAAAACTGGGGCCATTTTATCATGCATTGCATTCATTGCTAGGTGCTTTTCAGCATCTGAACTAAAGCTGTCATCAAAATCTATACCCATGAGAAAATCGGGGTCAAGCTCTTTGTCAGCTTTTTGGGGAAAGGTAGCATTATCTTGACAATGCTGCTGCACCTTTGCAGTTTTGAACTGTGTAAATTCAAACTGGCTTTCCGCTTCTTCTAGGAGAGTGCACAGTTCTGTCACATCAGCCTTTTGTGAAGCTGTTAACTGGCAACCGATGTCCCCCAACTTTTCACATGAATAGTGTGACTGGTTTGAGTCTGAGACTGTATTTTTCACTAATTGATTAGTTGTGCTAATTTCCTCTTTAACGTCATGGGCTCCTTTGAGGTGCTGATCACTAAATGTCCTTTCAGCTTCATTCTGTTCAAAGAGACGTTTGGCTCTCTCAAGGTTGGCTGAGGAAATGTGTATACTCCGATTTGAAGCCGTTTGGAATCCTGATGCATGGACGGAAGGAAGAGAAACCGTTTCTTTCTCTGGGAAACTGCCATTAATTTGACTATTGAGTGGAGAGCAATTAAGGTTATTCACAGTTGCTTTTGCACTACTGGGGAGTAGTGTTGATGTGCTCTCTGTGTGCAACTTAATCTCACTGTGTGGTGTCGGGCTTTCCTTGTTTGCACTGCACAGCTTGGCATCAGTATCAGGTTCTTGTAAAATATCATCAAAAATATATTTAGCATTTCCTTTGTTTGTAGATGGAAAAGAAGTCACTTGGATATCAGTTTTGCATCCAGTGCACTGCTGACTTTGACCAATGTTCTCTGAGCTGGGAACACACGTTGTTGTAGTAAGGTGAGAGGTATCCACAACCACAGACTGGAATCCACTGTCACCTACTGCGCCCTCACTAATGGAGGTATTTTGATTTGTGGCAGAAACATGTCCCGTATTGGTAACGCCATTACAGTCCTTGTAAAAGTTTGTCAGCCTTGCTTTTTGTCTAGCTTGTTTCATAGCTGACAGACAAGCTGATGGGGAGAAGTCGTTTTGAGAAGTATCCTCTGCTACTTTATTCAGTTTACTAGGGTCCAATATTTGACTGAAGTCTTGTGCAAAATCTCTGCAGAGCTGCGACATGTCAAGATCCTGGACCTTTGATTGTATGGAAAGAGGCAGATTTTCATCATTTTCCTGTTTAGGTGTCTTGTTCTGCCTGATACTGCTAGAATCTGCTTCACCTGTGGCTTTCCCCGACGGCTTCACTTTGTATCCTTAAAGAAAGCATTATGAGGGGGGGAAAAAAAGGTCAGTCATTTTGCAAAAAGTTTATTACAACATTTAAGATATGAATACATTTACATGCAAGAGGGATGTCTTACCAGAATCTGGAATCCCTGGTGATGAGTCTGTCTTCAGAGGTTGTGATTCTTTTCCATGAACTTGTGTTTTTGAAGGCCCAATACTGTAAATAAATTTTCTCTTTTTCTTCATAAATCCAGAGTCTGTGATTTTCAAAGCTGGCCTGACTAGGTGGCCACAAGCAGAGTCACTCTGTAGTTGTTCTGTAAAGAAATTATTTTCCACTTGGGCAGCAGGACTGCGAGCATTGCAAGAGGGATCACCAGTACATGGAGGAATTTCAGATAAACTCAGTGGAGACCACTGGGTGATTTCAATATCCCCAGTTTTCACTGGTGGGGGAGAGGAGAGTTTGACAGGTTCCAAATCATTTGTTCTCTGCTCACTGGGTGCAGTGTTGTTTGCAGCTGAACTGTCTGTGGAGCTGCAGGGATCTTCTTTCGCTGGGATGATTTGCTTTCTCTTGATTCTGTCAGTTTTCACCTTCCTCAGTGCTGAACTACTGTTGGTGAAAAACATTGAGAGAACATTTTCAGCTCCGTCAAGAACACCTGCTACTGTGCTGCGTATTTCCCCATCCTCAATTGCATCTGGTAGCTTCTGTCTCCAAACACTCTCACTCGGATTTAGTGAATTCTGGGGAGAAGTGTTGATCCCTGGATTCTGATCAGCCTCTGGAGAAACAATACCTGTTGATTACAGACCAGCAATAATTATTATTTACATTTTACATCTAAACAGTAAACACTAATGCAAAATAAGAAAATCTGTTGCAATGTATAGCTTTTCCTTTTATATTCAGAGCAACTGCACCATCCTTAATGCTAGAAAATTGAAAAGTAAAAACTCAGTACCTTGGTGAACAGTAGACATGTCATTGTTTTTGGGTGGTACTTTCTCAACTCCGGCTGTATTTGAAATAGAAGGAAAAAGCTCCCGTACAATCTGAAACAGTTAAGAAAGAAAAAGAAAAAAAAACCCAACAACTTCAGATGTAATTTGAAATATCACACCTGTTCAACATCACAACCGTATCTGTCCATTCATTTCAGAACAATAATCCCTGATTCCTTCTTACTCACATTTCAGTCTAGAAATTGGACCTTCAGTGAAATTCTACAAATTATGTCTGCTGTACATTTTGACAGATTGTGGACAGATTACTTACAACAACAGTTTTGTCTGCTGAAACACTCACTGGGCTGGAACACTCATCAGTTTTAGCTGTAACATTAAGAATATGTTAATCTCACACACACACACACACACACACACACACACACACACTTAATATACATTTATCTAACAAAAAACTGAATTATTTGCTTACATAAAATCAGGGTGGATAGCACAGCTGGTGGGGTATTCAGAGAACTTGTCCATGATATATCAGGATGTATCTGTGCACCAAGACTTTCACGTATTTGCTTAGCATGGCTGACCTGCATTTATGAAACAACACAAAAAAGAGAGCAAATTTTAACTGTATCCATTACTCCACATTCAAGCACTGGCATTTACTGTACAAAAATAACATCACTCTTAGATTGAATACACTTACTGGGGTTTTTGGTGTGGTATGAATTAAATCTGTACAGTTGACAGAAAAAAACGGTTAAAATTTGATTTGTATTTTAAATGAAATTAATTAAATTTTGTGAAATACATATGAATATGCAGCTCACCAAAACTATCCTCACTCAGAGGCTGAACATTTGCAAACTTATCCCCCTTCACCCTAAAAAAACAATAAGACAGACAATCAAAAGCAGAGACAACACAAGTAACAAAATATACAATACAACTAAACAAATTATATCCAAAGATCAGTTGATAACAAGTAACTGATTAAAACAAGATACACGTTCTTACTCATGGCACCAAGTAAGAGCTATTCAAACATTTATCTCTTTCAAACTTCACAGACAATAGTCTTAAAGTTGTTGCACTCACCCCTCTTTTGACGTCCCAAACAAACATGGACTTTGTGCTGCTGCCCATCGCACGGATTCTTTTTCTAAGATCCAGCACACAGAGACACATTTTTTAGATGCAACCTCAGGAAAGCTTATCGGTGTAGAAGTAGTCTAATACAATTTTAAAAACATTTAAATCATAATACTGCATGAAACATCAGCTGTCAAATATTAATCAGACATTACCTTGTTCAGCAGTGAATGATTGCTCATCCTCAGTTCCTGGTGACACAACTCTACTGTGTCTGAAAGCTTTAGGGGTTGAAGAGAGCTGACTCTCCACTGCAGTTTTGTTGAAAGGCGTTTTAAAATGTCCCTCTTGGTTAGCACAGAGCTCATCTTGATCGGAGTAGACACTTCCCTCGTTTGCCAATGTTTGGGCTGTCAGTACATCAAACCACCTGGGGTTCAGTGGTCCCAGTTCTACATTGGATAATAAAAAAAAAAGTTTTGTGTTTGTATGATGTCTTGTTGGGTAATTATCCGTATATGTAGGTGTTAAAAAGTTAATTTCTTATTCGTATATATAAATTAAACTGCACTGATGTTAAAAGTTGTTATTGTAACTTTACAAGACTGTTGATGTAATGTACCTTTCCAGATTTCATCTCTGAAGGCGTCGTACATGTTTGTTGAGGGTAAATCCATTCCAGGTGACTTGAGTAATTCCTATGGCTTGTTACGCGGCACACCTGACGGAAGAAGTTTGCATTGTGCCAAAGTTAGAGAGCAGAAACTGATATTAACCATAGCAGTTTAGCGTTAAAGCTAAACTAGGCCTGTGTAAGGGTTAGGGTTAAGGGTGAGCTAGCCAGTCTACGGCTACTTTCGGCTACACGGTCTGTGGTTGCTGCTCCACTTACATTTACTTACTACAGTAGTTAATAAAACTGCTTATGACACATTGTCGAAACGGTAAACTAAGCTAACGTTTGACTCGTATCCGTAGGAAATGTTGTAGCTGCTTGACAGTGGTACGGGTAGTACCATATTATGTCTATGGATAGTTATACATTCAGGTTAACTTAGTGCTAACGGTAACGTTAAGTTACTCATTCACAAAACACCAGACGACAAATGTAGCTTTAGCTTTCCAGTTCCACTAACTTACCATGACGACGAGTCTCGACATTCATGTCGCGATGAAACGCTGACAAAATGTTGACAACTGACCACAAACTATTAGTTAAAACGAAACAGAAGTGTTGAAGAACAGTCAGTCCGCTAGCTATTTCACTCCTGCTAGGAAAACAAACCTCGCGCGCCGCTCAACGGAAGTCAACGCGACTTCAAAATAAGAGTTCTGCCGAGATTTCCGTCATTACATTTTACACAATAAAAGGAAGTCTACAATAATAATCATCATCATCATAATAATAACAATAACAACAATAATATTAATAATAATTCACAAATCACCCCATGAAACCACAGTTAAGAAATGTTTTATTTTATAAAGTTTTATTTTTAATTGTTACATAAGTGTACAGAACACCAAAGTACAGTACATTGCAAAGGCAGTAGTATTTACAAGGCAAGAGGCTACACCGTCAATTCTGTGGAAGCTTTAAAAATATGTAACTATCTCTTTTACTCTACATGCAACTCAAATTGTAAGTTCATAAAAATACAATCTTATGAGTTTGAGCAAAGCCCCTTTGCACTATGTACAATTATTCAGTTAAAATAGTTTTCTGTATTTGTTCATAAACATTCCTATTACACTTTATAGAACATAGAATTTGCAAGCTTGGCAGGTTTAACAGGTAAAACAAAATATTTGTTTTCTATAAATCTAGTCTGATAAAGGATGTCTTTCTCTTGCAAATAACATAAATAATTTACCTAATTGCTAAAAGCTGCACAGTTAAAAAGGTACAGTAAGATGTTTTAAGTAACAGATTACCCACACACAAGAATGCAGGTTTGGGAGACATTACAGTAGATTTGCAGCATGTGAAAGTAGTTTGTGTGACTTATATAAATCAGTATCCATAATCCCATCTAGGATGGTCGTCAGGTTTAAATTCACACACTCAAGCACCTACACACAACACACACAAACACGCACACAAAAGACCCACTACTTGAACAAGTAATGAGGCCTCCCTTTTTCTTTGCTAACAATGTTCATGTTTTCTAATGCTGTGATATTCAAATACATTCTTTCAGGATACAGTAAAGGTCTTCCACTTCCATGAAGGATTGCACATTTTCCCTTGACAATTAAAACAACATAACTGAAAGAGAATCACTTAGCTTTGGTATGTAATTTGTTAAATGTGAAAGTTGTTGACCTCAGTAGCAAGTGGTCGCTTTGTGAACATTTCTATTATTAGTGCAATAAAAGCCTAACTTTCTTTAGAACGGCTTAGTCACTTGTGACTTCATGACATTCTGATGTACTCTGAGCAAGGAGGTGTTTGGTTATTCCCAGGAGAGAGCTGAGTGCTTGGTAATTTCTGAGATGATAGCCGAAACCCCAGACAGGACCAGAGTGTAGGGGTAGCACATGGTACTGTGCAGGAATGAGTGTCAAACGCTGCCATATTGCCATCAAAGAGTTGAGCCCGAAACTCTGGAGTCTGGAAGAAAAGCTGTAATGGCTCGGTAGCCCTGGGCTCGTCTGATCATGTCCCGGATCTCTCCATTAAGTTCCATTAGCTTGACAGAGATTTCTGTCAGGTCCTGCTTTGAGCCCACCAGAGCAAATGTTCCTGTTTGACCCAATGTTTGATGTCTGAAGTAGATATTCAGTAAGGTCTGGATCTCATCCTCAGAGTAGCTGCCAAAGATGTCGTTGGGCCACATTGTTCTGCAGTGGAGAAGAATACAGGTTATTTGTTTGACTGTAGCTATTTATTGATATAAAAACTTCCCATTAACAGGAAAATAAGCATTTTGTTTTTCTCACCTGCATTCACGAATGTAGCGGATGGCTGCTGGAAACTCATTGCTCTTCAGACAGTCCAGGATTGCCTGCACAGCAGCCTCAGAGGAGCTGAAGGTGGGCTCAGAGCAGGAACTCTCACGGCCGGCAATCTCATCATTTGTCACTGAGGCTGCTGCTACCCTCAGGTTGGTTTTCAACTCATTTAGCTCTCTAGACATATTTGTCAGCTAAAGGTTGAAATATTAGATTCAGGTTATTAAACAGGGACATGGATTAGATGGTGGGTGTCATAGTTCCAAAAAGAGAAGGTAAACATGTGCATGATGTACCTACCTCGGGAATAGAGCTTATTGCATGGACCTGTTCAATCAGCTTACAGTAGGACTGAAAAAGCAGCAACAGCTGAAAGTGGAGTTTGTAGAGTCTTTGACAAAGCTCCAGTTGCTGGAAGAAAAAGAAAATTCATCGTTGGCAAAAGCCTTTACATTTTCAGTGTTCTGCAGTAGGTTAAGTGGGAAATAAACACTACTACTAACTACTGTAGAACTACCTCTAAATTCAACCTGCTGATACAGAATACTTCAAAAGTGCTGAGAATAAGATAATTGTATGCTGGATTTTTGCTTTCAAAAATAGAACAGACAATTTACAATTACAAAGAGAAACAAGCTGTATCCAACTTACAGCCAGAGATTCCATTTGCTACAAAGCAAGCATGTTACAGGATAGAAAATAAGTGAGGAAAAGAGAGAATCAAAAGAAGTACATGCAATTCCTCATAATGTCAGTGAAGAGTATTAGCAAAGGTACTTTTATTAGCATGCGCAGAGGAGGAAATGTAAGGATTGATGTATGTGTAAATCTGAACGTAAAGGAGGACCAGTAGCCGCCATGAGTTAATCAAAGGGGCAAGTGAAACAAGCCAAGCACATTAACAGTTTGTCTGTTAATTAGCACAAATGCACTCACTTTAGTGGAAATCTCTTACATATGAAGCACCAAGGTTTAACAGCGAAACAGCAACAACATTTTGCTGTTTCCTTTCCTCAGTGAGTGTATTGTTTATTGCTAGAATGCAACTTAAGAGAACTTGCTCTCATGCCCAGCAGAGCTGAAAATGACCACAATGCACACTGGACATGAGATAATCAATGTGATGTGCAGCAACTCAGGGTTGTTAGGAACTTGACATTTGTATAGTGAGAAAATTAGAAACACTCACAGATCTACAGTATCACACAGTAATCGTAATGCAGAAAGTACAGTATGAAAGGTCAGTTGAAATAGCATCCTTAGTATTTTCATTGGTTTTTCTAAATAATCATTCCAACACAATCAAGAACTATTTTTGGGTGTTCACACTACTCAATTTTAACATTATTTTTCAATGGATACGTCAGAGTTAATACTCAAATTCCTAAAAAAAAATAAAAATAAAACTTTTACCTTTTCCTCATGCTCCACTGGTTGACATGTTATAACAGCAACCCCAGTATTCCTTGGAAAAGTGGCTTTGCAGTTGCTCAACCACTGTGGGTAATAGGGGCAACACAATTGCAATGTAAACAACTCAGTGACAACATACAGTACAGGTGACACTCAGACTAGAAAGCATAATATTACAGTAGATCCTCTTACAGTGAGAGCCGCCTCCTTTTTGTTGTTGTAAGTATCAAGATACTCTTGAAGTTCCAACACGCTGAACTTCATTTTTTCCAGAAGCCCATAAGACATAATCTGTAAAAAAAAATAATAAATTGTTGCAGATTAGTTTCTTTAGCTACCACTATTGTGTCTTTCAAGAAAGTATTAAAAAGTTGAAAATGTCATGCTACTCACTGTGTTTGCGTCGATAAAAAGGGTTGGGCACTCCGAGCATGATGTCAACATTTGAGAAGACCTCAAAAACTTTGATCCTAATCCCCTCAGTCCGTCACCAAGGTAACTCACAGCATCACAGGTCAGGGAACAAAATTTGGTCTGGATACTCTGCAAAGCAAAACACACACACACACACACACAAAAAACATAAAACAGACTGGGAGTGATGATGCTATAGACTTTACTCATTCATACATCATTTAAATACATAATGTGCTGTCATTATTTCTGTTGATTTAAATTCTCTCCTGTCAGCTTTGGTCAGTGAAGTGAACAACATCTGGTTAATGAATCTCAGAAGATTTTCAAGCTCAAAGCCTCTGCATAGTGCCCTCTATTTGTAATTTATCTGACCTCATGTGGAAGCGAGCCTCTTTCTCTAAAAGGTTAATCAGCCAGATATCTAATCCTGTTACCCTTTCAGTGTAATTATTCAGTCTGACCAGCCACACTGTTAATGTAATTTAGGGATAGGCTGACTCCAAGGTTATGCTGTAGTACCTGAAATAGTGAGGAAAACACATGAAACGTGTAGACTGCACAGGATCCATCTGTGTCGGACACAAGCTGGTTGATGTGACTTCGCCAGGCCTCCTCCGCATCATCACACACTGCTGGCTGGAAAGCGGCTAGAATGGCGGAGAAGAAGGGCGACGGTGGTGGGGAGGAACGTGACTCCAGCATGTCATCCCTCTCCTCTTCGGCGAGACTGAGTAGGACATAAAGCCGAATTATCAACATTGTCACCTTTGTGTAATTTTGAAATGACTGAGTAAAGTTGTGTGCCTGTACCTGGGTAAGCAGCTGTCAAGGTCCAGTTCTCCTTTGTAATCGCCGTGAACCATGTCCATTGACAAACTGTCTCCACAGTGAAATTCAGGGGCCAGTTCACTGATGGACAGAGAGATGTCATCCTCATGGACATTGGTGTCTTCATCTTCTTGTGACACCTCGGGCTAAAAGAAAAGCAGGGGGGAAACCCTCTTTGATGTTTGCCAGAAAAATGACTGACGTCATGAACAAGTACTGAGGCAGCATGCTGTAAAGGTTACGGTATTATTAACCAAAACATGTTCCCTGTGTTACACTTAATCATTAAAGACATAACATTGAGGGTAAAATGGATACACTAACCTTGCCATGGGACCCTACGGACACTCCTTGTAGTGCTTTCTTTAATTTGGCAAATTTAGTGTGCATAAATTGTGCCAATTCATTTGATTTGATTAAAGTAATTTCATTCAGCCAGCATTGTGGCTCTGCACACTCAGGTTTTGGGACAGGCAATGTGTAAACCTTTTTTGTCCTCCCACATGCCAAGAGTTTTTAGTTTAGTTTAGCGTAGAGCCACCCACATAGAATCAATAGGTATACACATTGCCTTTAACAGACAGACGCAGAAAGAGAGAGGGATTTTGTTTTCTATGGCTACAACCCAACTAACATCCCAGGACAATGTCTGGAAACAGTAAAGCAAGGCACAAACTAGCCCCTGGCCCAAAGCATTATGTATTTCCTGTTTGCAGGTTTAAGGTCATTCTCCTTTAACATGCAACTACTGATAAATAAAAAAAAAACACCGACACATGCTCTATTCTGAAGAGAGGAAATGTAGAAAAGTAACAGCGCCACAAAATTATTTTTAACATAAACATAAAACCCAAAGCACATTTAACATCCAAGACATTTTACGAGAAGAGATGCAAAGGAACAGCCCCTATTTGGCAAAGTTAGTAAAGAACTCTAGTATGGAGCTGCGATAGGCATTAGTATTTCCCAGAATCTCAGACACTCTGAAGCCCTTATTCACCCGCTGCTTCGAGTCCTCTGGCACCTGGACCTCGAAACTAGGATTTTTGGTGTTCAGAGGGGTTGAATCAGCTGAAGTTGAATCAAAGAAAGCAGAGGGGGACTCCATGTTTCTGATCTCTGCCGTTGGAGAGAGGTTGACGGTCTGAATATAGACAAAAGAGAAAAATTAGTTGGAATCAGTAAAAGAAACAGTGAACTCCTGCACTGCCTGAAAGCACCGACAGTGGTGGAGCAGCTGCCAAACCACAGACAACAGAGGAGTGAGATGACAGCTGCGTTTCCATCTGCCACCAGTGTTCCCACAAACTTCAGCTAATACTGTACAAGGAGCAGGGGTCACTGAATAACAGGACGATGATGCAACCAGGACAAAGTTGGTTCAAATGTGTAAAGCCAGGTTTTTATTTTAATCGAACCCTACAGTTCAAAATGCTGAGTTGAACAAACAACAATTTGGCTGGTGGTGGTGGACATTGAAGAAAACAATGGGGGTCATTAAATGGAAACGCCATTTCCCCTCAGGAGCATGAGTGTGTGCCAACAATTACCTGACAATTTGCCAGTTAGATACGCAATATATTGTGTGCAAGGTGACAATAACCTGGGATTTATGTAAGAGCAAAGCTCATGAAGGGTCCCAAGAATTTGTCCTTTAAATGTCTTTGGTAGATTAGACTCGATAGGACGTTTTTCCAATGCTACTGAGGTTTGGCAGCAAGGTTTATGACCTGAAGTTATTGGAATACAAACAGAAGTGAACTTACGAGCTGCGAGTGAGAGAGAATCTGGCTGGCAGTGAGGGAATCTTCCTCAGAGGACTCATCTGAGTCCTCATGAGCGATCTTGCTGAGGCTGGGCATGCTGCTGGACAGCTGACTCTCCTCCAGGGGCTGAAGGTCACTTTGGTCCAGACTATCCATCGAGCGTCTTCGCACACCCCAGTTGAAGTTGTCCATAGTCTCTCCCTGCAACAGAGAATGGCCTTAAGTTATACAGTTCCACAGAATAATGCACAACCTCCACTCTAAGACAAACACATGCACACACACACACACACACACACACACACATACTGCTTACACACACCCACACAACCATGCAGTGCAGGTTCAGGAAGGGAGCAGTCGCTGGTAGTTTTCCCTCAAAGCTAAGAATGGAAGGACTACTGGCGTGTGACATAGTGTTATAAGCTCTTCAGTGTATATTCAGAGACTTTACTAAAGCTACGACCAAAATAGCCACAATGCGGGTGAAACTGGTAGGAAAGTATGGGTTTGAGAACCCACAAACCCATGAGTCTGACTGCGTCTTGCAGTGTGACTTTTAAAGTTGACGTGACTCTAGAGATGCCAGTCAACAAACTCCACATCAACAGACCAGCCAAGGGTGACTCGACACCTACTGCTGATGAAAAGCAAGCACCTTGACTTTAGCCTATGAGCTTCTTTTTAAAGTGAAACAGAACAACACAACATGAGTGATGTTAAAGTTAAAAACCTAGAGAAAACAACAACAATGTGAAAGTGTATTATCATATTTTGTAATTTGACTGAACTGATTTCAACATGTTTGGAGACTTGGTATGTATCAAGTAAAAAGTAATTCCCTTTACAATAGGCCAAGATATAGATGCCGAGTTTGTATTATGATTATTATTATTATTATAAGTCTACTCATTTTGTGGGTACTGTACTTGAGCATATACAGTGATCGTATGTCACAGGGGGGGAATATTACAATCAATATCTATTCTCACTTTTATAACCAGGTGAAATGATTAAACTCTGTTTAAATCAATACAGTATATGTGTGATAAAGAAAATCACCATGCCTATGAGACTGTTAGTCCTGAATGATGTTTATGAGAAATCTGCAAAACACATTGTTTCCAATACTTTGAGTTTCATACAGTGCATCAACACTGTGGAATCTGTTTTGTAACTTGTATGGCATGCACACACATTAACTACTCTTCACTCCACCACTGTAGCAGTTCACTAAATGATCTGCAGAAACAAACGCTCATTAAAAAAACACAGCAAGTAAAAATGTAACATGACTAAACTTACCTGGAGCTCCTAGATAGCAAGGGCAGAAAAAAACAGAAAAAAGAAACCCAATTACACAGAGCAGGCAGACCTGAACCCAATACACTTCTTTAGAGGATCTGATAATGTCAGATGACACTGTTTTTCTTTCTGCTGTTGCTTTACAAGTTTGACCATGTATTTGTCCAAGATGAAAGGAGAAGGAGGAAAATAATAACTAGACTAGAGCTTCAAAACTCAAGAGGTCCTGAGACTCACCTCTCCATCTTCAAGCTCCACATCCAGGAAGTCAAAGTCTCTAAACACTCTGAACTGCTGCTCTGAGGTGGTGTCGTCCATGTTGTCTGGTTCCCGGGTCCCATCATCGGAGGACACCAGGCTGGGCTGGTGCTCCATGAGGTCCAGCTCTCCACAGCTGGAGAAGATCACCTGTAGAAAAGAAACAAACAGAATGAAAAGGGCTTTATTTGATTTTTACCAAGCATTATACCAAAAGAGCCCTGATGAAATGTGTTGTATCTTACGGAAGGATTTTTCGTGAGCCCCACTTCTTGTCCACACAAGGATAAAACATTCACCAGCTTTTCACGTGTTCTTTTCTGAATGGAAAAATGAAAAAAATTGAACAAAATCTGATATCACAGTTGTATGCTCCATTTACATTTGCATTTATTAACAAGTGATCTGTTTTATAAATGTTATCTGAGTAATAACCAATGAATACAGTCTGACTGGCCGGCCGCCATGCATTTACACCTGGCACATGTGTTTCTCCTTATCCAGATAGAGATCACATTTCTATTCCAGTGGTAAATTGGATAATGATGTGTTATATAGGCATCTTCCGTTTGACATTTAATATCCTCATTACTAAATTAAACAGTTTCATACTTTCAAACCTGATTGTATGAGCAAAACAGAAAGGAATGGAAAGAAGTGCTCACCTGGGAAGACTGAGGCCTCTTCCAGCTGACCGGCACCAGGACGTTGTTGGACGTGGATCCAGAGGAGGTAGAGGAGGTGCTGCGGGTCACTGCTGTGGTCCTGCTCTTCACATCTTGGCCTGGAGAACGCTGGAGGTCATCGTAACGCCGGCCAATCACCGGTGTCTAACAGCATGGACATGAATAAAAAAAGACACACGCAGAGAGAAACCTTGAATCAAAGTGTGAGGATGACAATGTCCCTCTCTCTGCTCAGCCAGTTCCTGCCACAGGCTCCATAGTAGCTCCTGTTCCTTCTAGACATCAACCGTTCCAAAATCAACCTAAAGTGACACTTTATCAGTGTTCACAGTTTTTACGCCACTTGGCTCTGTGGATGCATGAAGTAGTTGAGGAAAAATAAACCCCAGTTTCCTCTGCTTCATCCCTCAGCCTAAAAATATCAGGATATTTTAAGATGTATCAGTGGCTTGTCCAGTGTCTCAAGATTAAAAACACACGCTGGCTGGCTGTCGAATGGAACTCGCAGAGTCACATACAAAGGACGGCAGCAAAGAGCTGACATCATTTCCTGCAATTCATGAGCAACACAAACAGTTCCCTGTTCAGTTCCCACACATGCACAGCTCCCTCTGTATCTTTGACATCACTTTCAAGCTCTGCGCTGCATGGCTAATTGTGTTTACCTTTCACGCTTTCATGCTAATCTCAAGAGGTTTGGTTAAGAAGAAATATCAGCATTAAGGAAGGGGAAGAAATGTTTCCTTTCCAGAAAGCTTTCAAAGATTCCACACAGCCTCAACAACCACCACACCCTGGAAAATACAGGAAAAAATACAAGGGCAAACAGCTCATGCTGCAGAGACTTTCAGACTAAGAGCTTTCACACAGAGTAAAAAGAAAGTCACATAGAAGAGTCTCTAACCTCAGATATGTCAAAGTGGAAATCCAGAGTTTTCCCCGGCAAGGCCTTGGAGGAGCGGTCCCAGACTCGGCTGATGTCCTCGTAGAAGAGGTCACTTTGCGGGGCTGAAGGCTGCACCAAACTGGCCGATCGAGAAACCACCAGCTTCAGGATATTTAGTGCTTCTCTCCAATGGACAGTCTGTACACAGGACAGACATATACACACACACACAAGTTCACCCATACATGGAGAAAAAGAACCAAGACAACCTCGTGTTTAGAAAGAAACAACCACATGTTTTGTGGTGTGTTTTAATGTGTTTCTATTTTTAGAGTCAGAGGTGTTCTGGCAGTGTTCTTACAGTAGGAAGCTGAAGGAAAAAAGAATCAGTATGAGACTAAGCAGAGGCCTCGCCTGCAGCAGAGGCAGACTGTTTATAGTTAAGGGCGTGTCTACAAATTTACTGCGCAGACACATGACAGCTTTTTTTCCCCACTTTTTTCTTCCCATGAACACTTACAACAGAAGCAGGAACACAAGACTCGTACACAGACCATGTTGCCTAAAGATTTCCACTGATCACATCGGATCCAACATCTTCTAACACAAATGTTTTCACTTTCCATGAGCACTTCATGATCTGTGAATGTTACCACAGAAAGATCCCAAAAACTCGAAACAGCAGGACAGATGTTTAGGTGTTAATGTTTTATTTCAACCCACCTGGACAAATTTCTCAATTGTCTTGAGCACCTCCATGTTGAAGGGTTTGGCTTGAATTCCACTCAGATCCATGTGACTCAGGAGGCTGTAGATGATTTGTAAAAGGGTCTGCTGCATACTGGGAAGGCCTTTCTCCAACAGCTGTTAAAGTAGAATTTAATGCCCATGGTTATTTTGGCAACTTCTCGGAAGTTGTTTTTAATTTATCTATTAATAAATTGCACAACCCCCTCACTATGACAAAAAGAAAAACACGATCAGCTGAGCTGATAGCTGCACAAACCTCGGCCATGTAGGTGACCAGGCTGAGGGTGATATCTGAGAAGGCTTCATGAAGATATCGACACACCACATTGACCCAAGAGAAGCAGTCTCGCGTGTATGAGTGTGTTTTATACAGAGTCATGACATGGGCAAGGTTGGAGAGCTTGGCGTTCTTCTCCTCAAGGCATACCTGCACACAAAAAGTGAATTAGCCTTAAATTGACATTCAATTAAGCTCAAGTGATGACTGAAACATTAACAGAACCAAACCTGGGCGATTCTCTCAGCAACATCTTGACAGAACTGCGTGGGGCCGTCAAAGGTCTGCACAAGATGTGGCAGCAGGCAGAGGACATTCAAAGGGAACCCTAATGAAAGACATCAACAAATTCATTCACATTTTTTACATAAAAATATGATTTTGAGAAAAATCCTTTTGGAGAAAACAGAGCTGTTTTGTGTGTCTGTTGGCACAAAATAAGAGCTTACAGACATGTACATCCACAAATATCAACATTTATATTATTAGTATTCAAAACTATATCCCTACAGTGTACCTATGGCTTGCGATGTGTCCACTACAGGCACTCGTGACACTGGTGTGAGTTGGCAGAAGAGCTGAAGTGTGAGGTCAGTGGTGGAGATGGAGGTGAAGCCTTTAAGCAGCTGCTGCTGGAGCCCAGTGAAGCTGCTCCATTTGAGCTGGCTCTGCAGTTTCTCCAGCTTCTCCCTGTTCTCCTGTTTGTCCAGCGACATGTTGCCCAGCAGCTTGTTCAACAGTCTCAAAGACATTTGATACTCAAACTCAAAGTCTGACTCCATCAGTGACACCGCCACCCAAAAGATTGTGGCCAACAGGTTGCTGGGGTGGTTGATGTTTGTTGGATCCGTGATGTTGTCTTTGGATGAGGACAGGCTGCGTGTCTTGGCTAACAGAACCTGCTGTTCACAGGCTTGGATACGGTCCAGTGTAGCACTGCGGGGTGGATCAGACCACCTGTCCGCCTCCCCAAACTTCTTGGGAACGGAGGAGCTCCTCTGGTGTCTGATCCTCTCCTCCCTTCTGAGATTGAGCTGACCTGTGCTCTTCCTGTTGGACAGCAGCTTGAGACTGGTCATGAAATCTGGAGATGAAGCTCTGGAATAATAAAAAATAAAACCAGTAAATTAAAGTGAAACATTTTAATACCTATTTAACGATTTAATTTACCTATGTTATACTTTTAATACTATAATACCGTCTTCAAACAAAAATACACACAAAGGAGACACAAACCTTGTCAATATAGCCATGAGGTCATTGTTCTTCAGACATTCAGCCAGGTTATCCACCACAGATTCCAGTGTGAGTAAGACCTCCATCACATAGCCCTGAGAGAGAAGACATGGCTGCAGTTTGGATTATTTTCTTTTGCTCTTTAGATTGAACTATAAATAACAGCTGGAAAAAATACCCTCAAAATGTAGCTGTGAGTAATGTTGAGAATTTTTTTTTTTGTGTGTATTTATTTTTATTGCTTTTTTAACAGAAAAATAGATACAAATTAACAAGAGATTGTGGTGCTAAACAGAACAGTACAGATTTTTTTGACAGAGTTTCTTCTTACATGAAAAAAAAAAACACGATACAGTATGTATAAAATAAATGGCACAACAGCAGAATAGCACTAATTCAGTTTTTAGACATTAAATCGAGAAAAGGTTGCCAGACTTTAAAACATATTTCCTCTTTGGCAGATATAATACACCAGATTTTCTCCGAGTGTAATACATTTCCCAGTTCTCTCAACCACATTTCAAATGTAGGAGCACTTTCAGATTTCCAAGACTGTAAAATTAGCTTTCTGGCTAACAATGTTGAAAGGGAAATAGCCTTAGCTTCACAGCTACTTTTCACATTATTTGGATTGGCTACCCAAACAACACGGTGAATGGGTCTGGGTTACATGGATGTTTAAAAGCCTTAGTGAAGAACTCAAACAAGCCGCCCAGTGATTGTAGCTTATGACATGACAAAAATAAGTGGGATAGTGTCCCTTCTTCACTTCGACACGTAATACATTGGGATGACACATCTGGAAATATTTTCTGCAATCTGGAGGGAGAATAGTGTAGTCTATATACTACCTTGAATTGTATCAAATTATGTCTTGCATTGATTGAGCTACCATGAATATTCTTGATACAATTCTCCCATATCTCATCTGAAATTTCCCTATCCAATTCTCTCCCCCAGGCTTCTTTAAATGAGTCCGACAATGTGTTATTCACGTTCTGTATTATTCCATAGAGTTTAGATATTGCACCTCTTGTATATGGTTTGATTTGAAAAAAACTGTCTAATGCTACGTGCTGAGGTTTACGTTCGTATTGTGGAACATGAGTTCTCACAAAATGTCTCAACTGTAGGTAACGGAAAAAATGGGAAGCTGGGAGCTGGTAATGTTGAGAATTAATTAAAAAGAAGAGGAAATTAAAAGATTTGTTGGTTGTTTGTTTGATTTGTCGGATGGACCTTAATAGTATTTGATCAATGAATGCTTACAATGTGATGCTTGTCAGAGCCTTAAAAAGAAACAGTAAATCAATCTACACTATATACTGTTATTTTTCTGCTCCTACTGTGAATTGCTGATGGGATTTCCACGGTGAAAAAGATGCAAATTAGAGGAAATTCCTACAGCAATCCTCCACGAACACTTGTGATGTGCTCTCATATCTCCATGCTCACACACATCCTGTGCACACACACACACAACACTGACCTGCACCTCCTCTCCGTGTTCACCAACGACTTCAACCAGCCTGGAGAGCAGGTCGGACACAGCGTGGGCGGAGACGGGCTGACGGAGAGCTCGGAACACCTGGAAGGAACGGCCGGCGTAGTGGCGTGATGAACTGCACAAGGCCGTCTGCAGAGCCACGTCACTGAGCTGCTGCTCCAAGTGGAAATCTAACAAGGACAGAGGAGAGGAGATTATCAATGAAAATTACAATTATTGAGTGGCAGAAAAAAAGCTGTGTAGTATAATTCATTAATATTTATTGATAGGAATACTCTGGACGGTTACCTGACTTGGATTCTTTGAACACAGACACCACATGTCGGAGAAAGTTTGTCAGCTGCCCGGTGCTTTTAGAAATTTGGTTCTTTGGTGAAATGTCCTCGTGGCACCACAGTGGTCCATGTGCTCTGTGAAAGTTAGTAATACAACAAGCATTATATTGTGTGTTTGTCACCATGCAATTTTGCAAGATGATAAATACACCTGGGATTTCTAATGTGTATATTTAACCATGGCAAAGGTCAGCCATGTCTAAATCTTAATACTAAATCTACTACTAAGAATTTGTTGCACTACATATACAGCACCACTAGGTGGTAACCTACATCAGGAAATATGAGGAAGCATACAAGTGTTTAAAAAGCCTTAAAAAACACTTTCTGTTTAAGTGCAAATGCTGCAAATTATTTTAGCACAGGAACAATATGCGCACCTTGTAGATAAAAACTCAATGAGCTTGTTAGTCTTCTCATCCATTTTATTGGAGGCCACAAGCTCCTCCATCTCCTGTGAGATCTCAGGCAGGTTGTTGCTGCTGCCCCCCAGGCTCAGACTGGACGATGTAGAGGAAGAACTCAGACCAGAGTCTGGAACAGGAGATGCCTGACACTCACGCAGAAAGTCGAAACCTCCTGAACAGAACAGAGGGACAGGTGTCTGATCAGAAACAGGTCACGGCGGTTCATTTGACTGTTTGATTTCATTTCACTGACGGCTACATGCAACTGAAGATGGGAGGAGTTGTGAGTAGCATGACCTGTGTTTCAACAAGCCCGTAATTTTTATTCCAATTACCTTTATCAACTCTTAGTGTTTATTTAATGTGGAACTATTAAGTCTAACTACTAAATTGCTGCACAACTAACATCCTTTTTGTAAACTGAAATGGTACAAATACAACAAACATGGGAGTGAATATGTTACAAAGACTGAGATGAAAGTGGGATGTTTTCTTTGGGTCCTCACAGCTTACAGTGTTGTCACTTTGAGGTATCATTGTAAATAACACTATTTTTAGTACACAAGTTGTGTTCCAGTGGCTGAATGGACAAAGAAAACTCTGGACATTTCACAATGTCTAGACATTTGCTAAACAAATTATCAGCAGGGGGAGGAGGGGAACCGACCAGCCTATCCGAGCATGAGCAGATGGCCCCAATTTGGGCAAAAGGATAAAAATAGCAGAATGGAATGCTTTAATCAAGACCTTTGATGTCCTCTGCGCTCAATATTGTTTTTGGCACAGAGTCCAAATTTTTTCTCCCCAGATAAGAAACTTATCTATCCTCCGAAAGGAATGCTAGCCATTCCCTCCTGATGTTCAAATTTGTCTAAGCTAGAAAGAAGAGCAATGTGTCAAGTGGCAAGCTGCGCTGGCAACTGGGCCCTGGTCTACCCCCGTTATTTAGTAAGCATGAATATATTTGTAGTTGAGAAAACTCACTAAGGTGAGCATTACATACATTATGTCTAAACTAGATCTTTACCTGAGGGTAAATAGTCCGGCTGAGGGTTTGGTTTGCATGTAAGGGTCTTGGTGCAGTTGATCTCGCGTGTCTGCAGTAAGACTGATGCAATAGCCTGGAAGTTGTTGTTACAGGACAAAGTGATGAGCAGGTGGAGGAGGAGACGTTTGCTGTGCTCAAACACCTCTGGACGGTAGTGGTCCATTCCTGGGAAAAGGAACATACTCTGTGTTGTTTTATTATGGCATGGACTAATGTTTTTTTTTTTTTTTCAAGTTCACCTCCTGGTTTCACAGCATTGGTCTCTGAGCCTATAAAAAATGAAACTATCTAGCTGAAACTAAATAATAAATAAAAACCAAATAAAATATAAATAAACTAAAATAAAATATTTCTACCAGAGGAGCAACTTTAGCTGAATTCTCTTACTTCAATTTAAAGGTTGATGCATCTATCATAATGGACTCTTAATGCTCAGCCACAAGGGTTGACTGTATTACATCAACTATGTTCATGTGTACATAGATGAGCTTTACATGGATGACTGATTGCAGTGTGAACTCACCCAAAAACAAGGCATGTAGCAGTAAAGGCAGGTGCATGGCCCAGTCCTCTCTCACACTGTGATCCACTACCATCTCTGTCATGAAGATGACTGCTATATTACACCTATGGCAAAGAAAGTAGCATGTCAGTTAAATGTCTTTTACACAAACTTGTCGTGATATAGCATCAAAAAGAGAAACATGCTTTTGGGTAAAAGATGAGGTTCATTTCATATCTCAAATATCCCCATAAAGTCTTTAAATAGTCAGATGTAGCAGTTTTGTCTTGACACTTTTAATTGGATGAGAATGAATGAGCACATTTGCATGCAGCGGCCTAACCTGTGCAGTGGTCCTCTGGGAGTGATAGTCTCTGGCAAAAAGTCCACCAGTGGAGCCCAGCATCCCCCGCTAGGAGGCATGGGCAGAGGATGGGGCTGGTTGGTCTCAATGACGACCATCAGCCAATCAGCATAGGGTGGCAGTTGTTCACCTAAATAGTTACAGAAAATACAATGTTCACATTAATTTGTCCTGCATGACATAAATGGTGTACACTAATCAAATAGAATATATGGGCTCTTAATAACTGGACATTGCTCACACTATAATGTCACTGACTCAATAAGAGGTGTTGTCAAAGGGGTACTTCAGGGTGCTTTTCATTGTCAGATTACTCTTACACACTTAAGTCTGCATGACTAATTCAGCCTGAGAGGGTGTAACAGACCTGTTTTTGGGTCACTGGCAGCAGTGCAGAGGCCCTGGGCTCCACTACTTTTATTTCAGTGCCAGTTCTCACAGAAGCCTTTTAAGAGCTCCAAGCTGCTCTGCATTGCTGATGCATTATCAATGACATCATGCTGGTCACCATCTTACCCTCCCACCCAGCCTGTGTATTGCACACCCAGCAGCCCATGACAATCCCATTTTTTTTCCACAGGGCATCCGGTCCTGAAAAACACTCACCCTTATCATCATCATAGGATCCTCCTGAGCTGTTGCTGTAGCGTGATTCCAAGCGGTTGTGTGCACGCATTATGTGGCTAAGCCTGAGGTCAGAAAAAAACAAAACAAAGAAATCATCACAATGGGTCTTGCTAATACAGTAATTAATCAAATGACAGTATGTAAGAATAAGAATGATAGTGTACCTCTCCTCACTCTCCTTTACAGCCTTGGTATCATCTGTGTCAGGAAAGCTTTCCTGGCAGGCAACAACTGTATTGCTGCTTGATGTGGTGCCTGGGAATGAACCAAAAAAAAACATCCTTATGTTTTACTGTTTGTTCAAGTAAAGTCAACCGAGCATAAACTTTAGCACTGTGATCTTTCCAGATATGGTTTCTTAAAATTGGCCACTAAGGGTCTGATCTACTAAGATCCCAGATAAAGAGCCCTAAATTGTGTGCTGTGGTAAAATTTTGTGTTTGGTTAGTGGGCGTTTTGCGGATGATCTACTAACAGCACGTGCAAACTGCAGTATTGGAACCGCTTCCACCATGGAGAGTTTGGAAGGAGAGCTGCGGAAGAGATGCTCTGACCAGTGTTGAGCAGCAGGTGCAGTCCACTGTCTATGCTGAGCGGGTAACTGGGATACTAGCTGTCATTCATCGGACCAGAGGTGCCAACTATGACACAGAGCTCAGATGGGACACTCGGTCCACACTCAGATATAAATGCCCTGACAAGAGGGATCAAAGACGAGGTGAAAGTGGTGATGAGGTGTCTCAGTCCAGGTCCCAGAGCTGAGCAGCCAGGTACTGGAGAGGGAGGAGAGGAGCGCAATGGAAGAGAGACACAGCGCGTGAACGACACCTGAAAAACGGCTGGAGTTTGCTGGAATGACCCCGACGATACGGTTTGGTAAATCACATTGTGTGCACTAAATTAATCTATTTGCATTGATTTGCTCCCAATATTTTGCGCGTTCTGGCAGAAACGCCCATATTGCATTTTCATTAAAGGGACAACGAGGAGTTTTGGAAAAGCGAAGCGTTTTCACACTACATTTATGAGCCTCCGCGCGCACCGTAGAATTCTTCGACCGGCGCAAGACAGACTCATGTTTTCATTCATCAAGAATTAAAGTCAGAGGTTCAAAGAAGTTCAGTTACCGTGGTAGTTCTGACCATAAACAGCGATTCAGCGGCGTTATTCTCATAACTCGAAAGTAAGGAAACGCTGGTCGGCTCGCCCAGCATTTCCGCCACCACTAATAATAACAAAATAACGATAGAGACAAAACGATATATTTATCGAAAATGGAGCCATTAACAAGTGCGGGTAGCGGAGATTCATCCACATTAACGTGAGACTTTTTTATAACCAAATAGAAACTCCTCGTTGTCCCTTTAAGGAAACGTGCTAAATGGATTGTGTGTGTTATTAACCCCTTTGACAGATGCAGTCCTCGGGTACGCCCAGTTAGTAGATCAGCTTTAGCATGTGTTTTTATGTGCAATCAAGTTTTGCACACGTTTTTACACATGCAAACCTTTAGTAAATCAGGCCCTATGTGGTTTCACTGGAGCTGCTTTGATTTTCTTGGCTGGATAATTTTTTCCAGGAAAAATACAAATTCAGATACAGTGTAGTTAAATGTACCTGAAGCTGCTGTGGAGACCTTGCTTGTGGCAGTGAAGCGATAGAAAGGCGGGCTGTCACAATGCTGCACCACAGGGTTGACTGGATCCGTTTGTTGTAACTCAAATATCAACTCCTCCATGGTTTGGATGGTGTTGTTTCGGCACAGGTAGATCACCACCTTCTTGATCTTAATAAACAGATCACAGAACGGCAATGAGAGACTGGAAAAAAAAAATTGTAGCTATATAATATTTTCTGGTTGGCCTAAATGATATGTCTTACATATGGCAGGAGGGTGGTGTCACTGCTGACACCACATAAGCTGATGAGAAACTGTAGTGTGGTTCTCAAATTGTTGCTCCACTTATCATTGCTGACTAAAGCATTCCAGGCGTTTTCCATCTCCGGTCCAGGGAGGTCGTCTCCATACTGACCAGAGGGGTTCATAAAAGAACATAGCATCATGTTAGCTGCAATGACCTGATATTACAGATGCTGCTTCATCACATGTCCCCAACATGATTTTTACCTTGGCTGTCATGAACATGAGGTTATTGAGGACCATAGATGTGGCTTGCAGGGACCCCCAGCCCGTGCCTCTCAGTTGATGTGATGAGTTTGTGCTGGTTGTACGACTGGGAGCGTCATAATCTGAGGTGCACGGAGTGAAGACCGGGAGCAGCAGGCCGCTATCCACCAGTTCGATGTTACCGAGCCAGGGCAGGAGGTAGGTCAGCATTATCTGCCTCCCATTGGGATGCGTGGTGGGGAACCTCTGGCTAACCTCTGGAGCAAAGCAGAATAATGTCAGTGTGTAAAGTCTACAAGGAAATCAAGTGCATACTGTACAGTACACTCCGTTGCACCATAATAGCAAGATTAATCCTGAACCCCAAATGAATTCATTTTAAAATGGAGGAGTTAAGCTCTTAGTGTTTCTGTGGTCAGTGGGAGTGTCCATAGATACATAAGTCAGGGAGAGGAAGTGATATTTAGTGGGCAACCATGAGAAGATGACAAGCCTGTGAGAATATCACAGCAGACTTACAGTACATACACACCCACCCACATACATACTGTAGCAGCACATAGTATATGAAGCAAACAGCAACCTGAGAATAGAGGAAGCGTGAGCTCAGGGTACATCCTAGCCAGCTGACTGGATAACTGAGGCAGGGAGACACTGTACAGAGGTGGCAGCGGCCCATGGGTGCCATACAGGATGTTGTTTGGCTTCTGCTCTGCAATCCTCTTAGAGTATACGAACAACTTAGCCTCAAGAATCTGTCCAAAGGCAGAGAGGAAACGTGTCACTGAGATTGGAACCACATAAAAGCACACAGCAGCACGACAAATTGTGGTCGTGCTTCTCACCTGCATCAGCTGCATTGCAATCTCATAGATCTCTCTGTTGGTGTCCGATGCCTTGAAGAGCACCAGGTTCAGCAGTGTCACTATGTCACCCTGGTAGTTTCTGCTATTAAAGAGAGAGAGAGAAAGTGAGAGAGAAAAGAAAAACGCATTAAGAAATCAATACGAGTATTCCATGTAATACTAGGGTTAATACTTAATACTGAAATCAAGCAAGAGGGAAAGGCCAACTTCAGTCAACAGTGGGCCCTCTAAGAGGATTAGATGAGGTGACACTTTGAAGCCTAAGCTAATTTATCTGTGGTTTTCCCCTTTCGATAAGAGATCTGGATGATCCAGTAAATACATTATCTCACCTAATGAGGCAAATCAATACTTAATTGCATTTCAATAACATGCACCAAAAAAGGGGGTAGTCTCGAAAAAGAATGAAGACAGAAATACAGCGAGCCTTAGCTGGTGGAGGAGACGACGGAGAGAGATTTTGTACCTGCTGCCACACACTGTAGCGATGGCTTTGAAACAGCCTGAGGCGAGCTGGTAGGAGCCAGTGTAGCAGCGATCTACAGCCCAGTTGAATAGGTTGACCTGGTCGGCATTGAGCTCCAGGAGCAGGATGACCACTTCACAGCCAAGCTGATGGACCTGAGCCAGGAGCAGATACCAGCACAGACTCCCTTGAGATTTTTTTAAGGATGCTCTGTATTCTCAATTTGACATTATTGATTTTCTGAGGGAACATCTATTCAGAAAGATTCAGGGATTCAGTGTAAAATGATTCCAATAGCTCTGCTTCTTTCACATAAAACATATATATTGATATTAAATAAATATCAATGGCATGTAATGAAAATGACTGTTTTAAGTTTTTGTGAGGAAAAATGTGTAAAATAAACATGCAGGTGTTTTATCCTGTATCTGAGTCAAGTGGAATTAAGACAATATGAGACAAACTTATTTTGAAACAAAACTCCCCTTCACTACTTGCCAGCACTTGGCGAGGTCTAATGCTGGGCTTTTACAAAGCACCCTTCAGCAAGCTATCAGAGGGATGTTCTGGGTCAGCTCTTTGTTTAAATGCATCATGGTGATAAAGTTTTGGCTACATACCCGCTGATCCTGGCAGGCTAGTATATTATCCAGCCACTTATAGAGGTATCCGTCTGGAGAGAGGCCAACGTTATCAAACACAGGCCCACAGCACAGCACAGCAGACATGGCCTGGAAGAACAACCATCAGTCAGCAACAGCATATGTCAAGATCTCATATAGTATAAAGGTTTAAAGTATGCCACAGTCTTTTTTGATTATAAAGAAGGTCTTGGTTCTATATTAAACAAAGCCACAGTCCACAGAGAAACACACATAGCCTGTGTTCAGATACTGATCCCTCAGGACTTCTGTAACTTGTGTTTCCCTGAAATTGGCTATATTTTTATTTGATCACCCAGGAAATAGTCAAGTTAAAGAGAGCCTCAAAACCTCCTTTCCTCTGACTGGCTCATCAATATATTGCTAGAGCTCCAGAGACGGCAGTAATGTAATGTTTTTTGGCACAAATAAATCTTATTCATATTTTAACATCAAGTAAAACACAGCAAATGTGAATTACAGTATCTTCACAGGTTTTAACATCCAAAATTATTATTTTTTCTATGTTTTACAATATCACTGCTCCACCGCAGACAGACTGGTCGGATCATCACGAAATAGTGACACAGGTATCAGCTATATATTTAGATCTTGTCATAATAGTAACAAGAAATAGTGCATAGCAACGGGAGCTGTGAAAATCTTAAATTGGTGCAGTCAGGATTTTCTAGTTTGAGCACTCACTCACATGTGGACTTTTATTTGTCTTGTGGGTAGAGAGGAGTTCATTCCAAACAACAGAGTTTAATTTACAGAGCTATCTTGGATAGGGAAGAATGGGAAGGGATGATCTTTTCTAATGTGGCAAGAAGTGACTGGAGTGATTTGCAAACACTGCTTGATTGCGAATGGTGACATCATCCAGTTTCACAAATTATTGTTTGCTTGCAAATTACAGATAAATGTGTGACTCCTGCAGGGATCTAATATATGCAAATCATCTCAAATGTGTTTGTGTCCTCATCACAATGACTCCACTTACAGCTTTTATATAGAATAATCAATATGCTATACTAATGAGATGGATACATTTTATCTTACGGTGTTAGAAATGTTATGAAATATAGTATTACTAATAATATAAGTGTGTGGAGGTCAATACATTTCTATTATTTACCTTTAGGGCACAGTATTGATATCTTGTGATCTGGTGATTCCGATCACTGTAACGGTCAAGAGGGGTGAACATGATGCTGAAAGGACCGGCCCACTGACTGAAGAGGATGAAGAGGTGATGTCGCAGGCTCTGCTGTGGAAACAGGAAGCGCCTGTGGTGCACTGGGGAGGGAGAGGAGTGAGGCTGTTATACTGTAGGTTTGTTCATTGAGAAAATGAAGAGTCAGCAAAAATATTCCATCATCTTAAACTCATCAGCTGCTAAAAGACAACCTTCCAACATGATAATAAGATGTTGATGCCCCCCGACAGATCATTAGTCATTCACTGGGGACTTCAGAACGCTTGGCAACCCATGAGTCATCACCTGTCCTTGCCTGCTCTGTTGTTAGGCTGTACTATTTTTGGATCTACTCCCCTTGGGCTTTGTCCAAATCAAGATCAATGTCAAGAGTCTTGTGCTCCATGCACTGTGTAAACCCTAGCCCAATGAAAGCCTGTTATATAATTCACAATCCACAAATGGATGACAGGGACAGATGGATTGAATTAAACATCCAGATAGGAGAAATGTAAGACATTTACTTTATTCAGAAACATATCAATCTGACCCGCAGAGCACTGTCAGTGACTGGTTCAACGACAGAGGGCTTTGCAGTTGAGCTAGTTGGTGTTGGTGTTTTTTTTAGTACCTGGTACACACTGGATGAGGTTAGCCACCATGGCGCTGAAGTGAGCTCGGATGTCCTTGAGGATCTCGGCGTCTTTGTCATTCTCAGCTTCCAGCACCATCCGGGTCAGATCCACGTACTCAAGGAACAGAGCGCCCAGGGCGAGGGTATCACGTTCCAGAGCTCCGTTCGTACTGAGGGATCACAAAGAAAACAGGCAGATACCGAATGAAAAGAAGTCACAAACTGAACAGTGTGTAATCATAGTACAGGGTGTTGTAGTAAATGTTATGAATTTTGTATTTTGTTAGTGAGTGTGATTCTGTCAACTTGTGCCTCACTAACCTGTCACTGATGACACCAGCATCAGCCAGCAGCTCAAAGATCCGCAGCAGCTGCAGTCTCAGCAGGTCTCGCCGCTCACGCCGTTTCTTGTTCTACAAAAAGTCAATCAATCAATCAATCAATCAATCAATCAATCAATCAATCAATCAATCAAGACTTTATTGTCATTTTGTAAGTGTTACATACAAAATAAAATAACTTTTCTCTGAGATCAAAAGGAAAACATAGACATCCTTCTATAATAAATGAATTACCTTAATAATACAAACTCTATATACTATTCTAGCTTATAGACTATACTATACATAAATACTCTAAAACACATAATTACAAATGCAGCGTAAAGTGCAGCAGTAGAGTCTCTTAAAGTCCAGGTTACTGATTATTGTAACCTGAAATGGTTATGAAGAACAAACCTCACTGGCCCTGGTAATAATATTATGAAAGATCATTCACTGACTATGATTGTCTGATACAGCTCTCTTATTAGTGGCTATACTTTGTAACACCTCGTAGTTCATTAACAAATACACTTTAATGGTACACAATTGCTTATTGTGTATTATAACACAAACATGATCAACCAACCTCAGGCCTTCTCTCTAATGCTTCCTTCATTAGGGGATGCAACTCCTCCACAAGTTCCCTTTATGGAATGAAACAGTAAATGACCAAGTTAACATTCAGTTAAGTTGATAAAATTAAACTGCAGCAGAGCAATTGTTATATTTTCGAGGAAAAGAGACTTAAGCCATAAAAAAATCTGATTTCTAGGAAACAATTTAGATGCAGTTGTAAATGGCAACAGTGCACCACTCAACTGTAATCCTCTGCTCATCTCCACTTTATATCCACACAAATACAGGTCAACATGGACTTTAATTATGGAGAAAATAATGGATTGTGCACTTATGTCCATTTCACTGGTTCTGTCTCATTAGAACACATTAGAACAACAATGCAGGTTAAAGACCTCCGACACTAAACTGTTATACACCTTTAATGTCAATCAAAAAAAACATTTGAAAGAGAGCAATCTGAACTGAAAACGGTTTGTCAAACACTGCTCTAATTTACCTGAACACAAGTGAATTGGTGCGACCAAAGCCCAGAACTAATGACTCTGTCAGCTCAATGCTCTCTGCCCTCATCAGTGGAACCAACTGCTTCAGTAGCCAGGCCACAGATGGGCTCCCGATAACCTGAAACAAAAAGAAGGATCAGCCAGACAAACAAATCTCTCACGAACGCCACTAAATACACAGGACTGTGCTGACATTAAGTGTCTGTACAGTTCAGAATAGATTGGCTTCCTGCTCCATTCATGTAAAGATAGCTGCTGTGTAATTTGATGTTTTGAGTTTGAATGTCAACAAGCTCTGCATGAACACCTGATCCTGGAGAGACAAAGCACTGGGGGAATTAATAAGGCCAGAAGGACAAGGAGGCAGCTACCTTGTTATCGTAGCTGCCACCGCTGTCAGGCGTGGTGGACGCGATCTCAGGTGTCGATGCTCTCAGATGACCTGGGCTCATGATACTGGGCTTGGCCACGCCAAAGCAGAGGATCAGGTAGTTTCTCCACAGGGTTACATAATTGTCCCCACCGCCGGAGGTGCTGGTCTTCTTTGCATACACTGGGTTACTGGTGAATCATTCAAGAGGTAGATATAATTAGATGCTTATTTTAATCTCAGCCATTTTCAGAGGACAACTTGAGGAGGAGTTTTTAATTGCAATAGGGAACTGGTATCATGTGGCTATGCTAAAAACAGGAACACTAAATCGAGATGTAAAGAAAATAGAGCATAGACAACAGAAGTGACCTGTGTTCTCTCATGAACTCACTCACTTTGGGTCTACCAGGGGCATGAGCATCTGCATTCGAGTGAAGGCGTAGGGCCAGGCGTAACTGAGAGCGGTGGGACAGTGCTTGGGCAGGTTGTCCTGTCGGAGGAGGCTGTACACACACAGCACCCAGGGATCCTTCACAGACTGGGCAAAGATCCACACGTGTGAGGGGCTCCTAATGTCATAATGACTGTTGACGAGGAGTGCGTTCCACTCCACCAGCCACTGGAGGTCCACATGGTGGCCAGCTGGCAGCGCGGCCTAGAAACAAGCAAGAGGAACGGCAGGGGCAAAGGTCAGAGGTTATGACTGAATTAGATATCCAATTAGAAACATTCAACTTTCATCTGCCTATTCAACCTCATGCTTAAGAACACAACATGGAGGGAAATCCCCAGTTGGACATATTTAGAAACACAATTCAATAATGAATATACTGTAAAGACATTTACTTGTTATCCCATTCTCTATAAAATCTAAGCTCTCAGCATCAGGTTGACAGCTCGACAATTATATAAATGAGAGTCAAAAGGCCGACAGCTGCTCAGTTCCAGCTGTTCATTCACTTCTTACATGTTAGATAACTAAACTGAGCTTCTGTCTCACAGACAACATAGAAAAAAAAATCGCTGTATTTTAACTTGTGGTTAATATGCTTAATGGCACCTAACAATGTCTGGATGACACAACTCATGAACATCTCAGGTTTCTGGCTGGGAGTCACATGAAATTTGCACAGTGTATACACTCCAAGAGAAATCAGAGGAAAAGTAAAACATAGGCAAATAAACTGCAAACACATGTTCATTGAGACTGTGGGTTTCGGCTGCAGCAGAACCACACAAACAACTCACTGTGTCGGAGACTGCAACGTTGACAAAACTTTCCAGGATTACAGGGCTGAGCTGATCCATAATCTCTATCATTGGTTTATCATCATCCTGCAGTCGACAAAAATAAAATCACTATCTGTAAACCTCAAAAACCAAATCTCTGCTATTTTCTGTCACCCAAGTTTTTCTCTCCCCCGGCTTTACCTCAGTCTGTCCAATGGTCATGAAGAGACTTCGTATCTCTTTGAGGATGGCGATGGCGAGTCTGCGAGTGCTCAGCTGACAGGAGCAGAGCAGCACGAGTGCCAGTCCCTCTACGGCGTGAAGCACGGTGGAGTGAGGTCCTCGCTCGGGAGGGATCTTCATACTTGAACTGGTCTGCAGCAGCTGTCACGGAAAAAATGCAAATAAAACAAAAGCTGATTTCACATTTGCATACATACATTTGCGTTTGCATTTCAGGTACAAAACAAATTAGTCAAATTGTGATAAGTCATTCCTGCACAAATATGTCACGTCGTAGCTGACACAAAGTTGTGTACCTCGGCAGTGTGTATCTTAGCAGTGTCATAACTCCTCCCTGGGGCAGCCTGGGTTAGTTTCCACTGAGTGAGCAGTTGCAGCAGTAATTTGAGGGATGCATCTAACAAGCCCTGGTGAGTGTCCTGGACTTCACGCAACAGGAAGTTAGTGAATCCAAACAGGACGTCGTCACGCCAGTCTGAGAAATCCACCAGCAGACTTTGCAAAGAATTCTGGGCTATGAGTCGCAACTCATCATCCATGTGGATTGTCAATCTGACAAAGACAGACGAAAAAATGTCAATAAGAATTATAGTCATAATCATCCAATCACTTATTTACTACCAGTGATAAATAGATCCTGAATATTTATTTGCATGAATAATTATTGGCAATTTAACAGCAAATTAACAGCAACTTATCTCTGGCACAAATCTGTCATGTAGACGAAAAACCTTACTGACGCAATTCTTAAATTTTACGGCCTAAAATTTGCCTGTTACATATAAAATCTGTCAAGTTTGTCCGGTTTGTTGAAAAACTAGATGGAATTCTCTTTGAGTGGGTATCAACAATAATTGCCTCTATAATCTATAGTCCTCCTTGTGCTGAATGTGGATGTAATAGCCATGATGTTTGAACACCTTATTAAAATCTATCTAACAATAAAAAGGCTGAAGACAAAAGCTGACAAAAGCTGACATAACACATAAGTGGAGCTGATTTTAGAAAATCCATTTGGAGTTTATTCAACACTAATAAAGCTTGAGTAAACATTCAGTTGTTTGTCATGTCAGTCAGCCATATTGTTCAGCCAGATTTGCCTTCTTTATAAAGGTGGTTTCTCCACTACAACATGTGATTTACCGAGAAAGCAGGTCTATGAGCTCCGGCTTGGACATCCCATCAGGCAGAATACGAGGAATGGCAGCAACGCATGTCCTGAACAAGTCAATCTTGGGCTTCCTTTCACCCCTGAAAAGATCAGAATTGAAGTTTTACTGCAAAAGCTTGTTTTCAATGGATTAAAATGTCAAGGAGTTTGGCAGCTGCCGTGACAGAGCGATGTGCACACGTACGTGATCATGTCCTCAGGCTCCTTGTTCAACATCTGAGCGTTAGTCATCATCATGCAGCGGCCCACCTCCTTATCCAGGTGTCTGAGGATGTTGTCAATTGCCTTGCGCACATTAAAATAGTACTGTGACATCCCTGGAGGAGATGACAGAGAAAAAAACTGTTTAGATCTCTGTTGGTGCAAAATCATAAAGCTGTCAGTGTGACGAGACGAGACATTTTCAGCATTCCTGACAGTTCTCTGTCTCGCTCACCAATGACTTTGGCCTCTTCATCTGTCAGCGTTTTGCTCAGGTATGTCTTCTTTACTCGCAGCGTGTTTCCAGAAGGCAAAGTGCATCCAGTGTTAGGCATGGGTGGCTCGCCGTCCTTCTGCTGCAGTTTATCAGCTATGACCAGGAATGCTCTTAGACCAATATTCATCCTCTGAACACAGGAGAAACTTTGAGTTAAGCTGTGGTATCAACTTTAAATTGAACTGACCTAAAGTTCCTACAGTTACAGAAGGTTAAAGGGATAGTTCAACATTTTGGCAAATTGGCCCATTGCCATAATCGCTATAGTCATAGCAGTAGGTTCGTTACCTTTATTTGTCGGTGTAAGCTATTTTTAGAACGGCGGAGCGAAGCAGCAGGCTGCTCAGAGCTATGCTATGGAGGCTAAAGGAATTTCTTGGTTTCCCTCATCAAACTCATCAAATACAAAATCCCAAAACTCCAAAACGCTTTCATGGACAAGTTGTGACCTGCACAATCACCACGCTATGAGATAATAATGGAACGTTACGAAACGGAGCCGTTTTAGAGGTAAATACAGGGTAAATACAGAGTCTGCTTGCTGAAAAACTGTCCCTGAACGCAACACGTATCAGCGGTTTTGCATGAATTTACCTCTAAAACAGCTCCGTCTCTTAACGTTCCGTTATTATCTCATAGCGTGGTGATTGTGCAGGTCACAACTTGTCCACGACAGCCTTTTGGAGTTGTTGGATTGTGTATTTGATGAGTTTGATGAGGAAAACCAAGAAATTCCCTTAGCCTCCATAGCATAGCTCTGAGCAGCCTGTCGCTCCGCTCCTCCGTTCTAAAAATAGCTTACACCGACAATTAAAAGTAACGAACCTACTGCTATGACTATAGCGATTATGGCAATGGGCCAATTTGCCAAAATGTTGAACTATCCCTTTAACAAGCAACATTAATGTATTATGGGCATAGCTTCAATAGTTCTATTGCTATACAACTGAGTAAAATGGCATGAAGAGGTTTCCTTTTTCTCGCTTGTTTTAAGCAAGTTCAGAGGACAAGCATTATTCATTCCAGAGGAAGTTTTTTTAAACACAACAGTATAAGTGAATGGTGAATGCATACCTCTGGATTAAGACTAAAGGCTTTTGCGGGTTTCCCAACACAAAGAAGGTCAAAAATAATTTCTTTCATGGCAAAGTCAAGTCTTTCCTGTAAAGAAATGAAGACAAAAGTCACTCACATACCACACATTGATGATATTACATGGAATATTATTTGTGTGACTTCACTGTGAGCAGAATGTCATTGTGTTTACCTGTGCAATAAACTGGATGATTTTGACGAAGATATTGAGGGGCATGTCTCTTGGAACCACACTGCGGGATCCTTTGGGGAAAAGTGTTGTTACAATGGTGGTGAGGCGACTGTGGACACAGAGACGAAAACACATTATGAGGAAGGATTTTTAAAGTTTTAAAGGCTTGTGTAAAATCACACAAAAAACTGTGGTAAACTGTTTTGTAAAGTATTCCATTGACTTGAAGTTTATTTTGGGAGTTTTTAACAAGCCTAGCTTGACCTGTTTTGGATTCCTCACATGGGCTCAAGCTCATAATAACGTCTGTAAAAGGCTGATAAACCTGTGGGCCACCAGCACTGACAATGTGGTGTGACCTGACCCAAAGCATGCACTAACACAATACCTCTTTCTCCAAATGCCAATAAAATCACCAACAAGGAATACAAGGAAAAATATTTCCACAGATGTTTTCAGTACAAATAGGAATTTCAGCCCATGACCTTCATTGGTATTAACTGATAAAATAAAAACATAGTGAAAGAGACTACAACAACACAGTAACTAAGGAAATTAATACTTAAGATTAACAAATGTCAACACAAAGTAACAGTAGGATTAAGAGGACCGTATGGTCTGAAGATACACACCCCTGTGTTGCAGTGTTGCTCTCACACTTAATTCGGATCATGTAGACCCACAGCAGTCGATACAAGGACTCCAGTGCAACACGAGCCATTTTAGTGTCTCGACTCTGTATAAAATCACATTTGAAAGGAAATAAACAAAAAAGCAATCTGACAAATGGCAACCTGAAAATGACAGTTTGAAGTAGTTTGCTACATAAAAATGAAATTACTGAGACCATGGTATAAAATACAGTATGTTAAATCCTGACAAGAATATTATAACTAATATCATCGTGCCATGTATATAATAAAATAATAAATAACAATGTACATTAACAAACCTCTGTTTGAAAGCTAACAAATATGTTGTGTAACAGGGATGACAATTTCAGACACAGACCACTGTTGTGTGAACTAAAGGCGGTCTGTTTGCAAGTGAAGTTACCTTCAGATTTGAGAGGCAGTTGTTGAGGAAGACATGCCATCTGTTGAGGAAGAACTGTTTCTGGCTGACACACAGCAGACACGTCACCAACGGGTAAAAAGCCTGCGTGGAGAACAGAAAGTCCTTCATTGTGGACAACTTTGTTGAAGTAGCTTCACACAGAAATACAAAAAACATACTGAATCTTTTAATTCCACATAGTTGTCCTTGAGGAATGAGGCATTATCTCTGAACTGCATTTGTAGAAGCGCAGTTTAGCATGTAAATCGTTTTCTTTGAGGTTACTATGAAGATTTTTCCTTTTGTCATGCTTTTCACTGATGATGCATCACTTGTAAAATGTGGCTTTCAGCCAGAATCGCTGCCTTTGGGTAAAGTAGACCTACTGTAAGAGTGAACTATTGTTGTCTCTCCATTCTGTCTGTGAACCACTGCGGTGAAATGCTTCACTGAAAACATCTCAGACAGAAGCTACATAACATACACTTATGTATAATGCACTACTTTAACTGTTTTTATCCCTTCAAATAGCAGCCTGTCTTGCCTCATGAATTATTTCTACTGTGGCCGCTGACGTTAGAACAAAACATTACACAAGAGCAACCTTGGAATGTTTGAGGATTCACAAAGACCACAGACATCCGGGCAATGGAGGCATGCAGTGGGTGTCCGGGTGAAAACGGAGGTGTGCAAAAACAAACATTGTCAACAATCAGCCACAGTTTGTGACTGACCAGCGAGTGCTTCTTCCTGGAGGACAAGTCCAGCGTTGTGTCGTACAAGCTGTCCACAAAGTTCCTGAGGCAGGGCACGTTCACCTCGTTCTTCACAGCCTAAGACAACATCACAGACAAGAAACAATCCTCTTCAAAGTTAAGCTCTTTCCCTATTTTTAATTCAAATGTATTGTGATTACCGCAGAAAAATAACCTACTGCTGCAACTGGAACCAAGATTTCGACAAAGAGACCTGCCAAGGCATGCTTTATGTCCTTATCCTTGACTTCCAGGAAATACTGGGCACACTCCTGCAGAAAAGAAAAGAGAGGAATAAAAAGTTTAGCACACAACCAAATACTCATATCACTGTCAGGAGAGACAGTCAAGGTTGAATGGCAGAAAATCCGGTCAATCCTGATGTCAGTCTGATCCAGTGTACATTTTCTACACATAAGCCAGTGTTTAGGTAAGTCTTAATATGCAAATTGGAAAACAAATAAATTAGTAAAATAAATCAAGTGTGATTATAATATGTGACTGGTTTATACTGTAGCAAGGCGGGTTTGTTGATGTACTGTCATCATAAGTCTGTTGTACCTGCATGAACTGAAAAGAGGCTTCAAAGTCCTCGACAGGATACATTTTAATGCGGAAGAACTTGACCCCCATGATGAGACTAATGGTGCTCTGGACTACATAAGGACTCTGCTCTTTCTGTCGCAGCTCCTTCAGCTCAGTCATAAACTTCTTCTTCACAGCAGGAAACCTGAGAGAGAAAAAAAAAAACAACAGATGACACTATATAAAGCTGTATCTGTACAGCTCAGTCAGACTAATCCCAAATCAGCACTTCCACAAAAAAAAGTTCCTGTGCTCAGAGTCGTGACATGGGGAGAATACAGTGACGACACATTCAGGGAACACAGCTCCCAAAAATATCACCCACCCCCCTCCTAGTCTTTACACGCAGACTGCAAGTCTGTGCCCCAAGATGAACTCCCTGTCTAGCACCTGATCCCTGGCCCAAATTGAACCAGCGATGGGATTCTTCAGCTGGTCTAAATTTAGAAGATAATTCATCATGAGAGCTCATGTGAGCATCTCTTCACCTCTTCCCTTTTGGCTAGAACTGTACTTATAAGAAAATGAATCCAGCTGTTACTGTGTCTTGGTTAGAGAGAATAAATTGTTCATTACTTCTGCAGTCACAAATAGTGATTTAGAAACCACTTTTCATACACATTTGATACAGTATCGGTCTCCCAGCTAGTAAACCCATCTGAATGAGTTCAATTCATAGTGAAACTCCTGACCTCTTACTTCCTTTCTTAATCTCAGATTCCTATAAATGCCTCTCAGTGAAATATCCCCTTCAGGAAATTAAGCAGAGTGAACTTCAGATGGGTATGCTGGGTGCTCATCAACCATATCTCTATTTTAAGGGTTTGTTCCTTGCTGTGATGATCTGAAAACTTCAAATAAACAGACATCAATTTCCAGTCCTAGTTTGGTGTGAAGGGGACCAACTGTCCAAAAGTGTGCCGTCCACACAGTACGTTCCAGTCTCCTGAACAGGGGAATGTTTTGCAGTGAGGCTTTAGCAATGATAACACACCATCATTATGTGGCATGACACCAAATCCCAACGAAGCAGAGAATGAAGATGGAAAAAACGAAAACAATCCTTGTCAATTATTACATAATGGTAGCTGTGTCTTTGCTACTTACTTGGACTGGGCTAATACTCCTATGACTTCAGCGTAGAGGTCTGCTACAGTGTGCATGTTGCCAGTGTTAGGACCATGATACCTAAGGTAAAGAAAAACAAACCTTAGAGAAATTTCAAATTAGGAAAGAGTGAGGGGAACTTCATGGAAATGGAAAAGCTCTTACCCCTCTTTGTATCTAAAGTGCTTAAAGGCTAAGTTAATGACTTCATTGACCAAGCTGTCGAGGACCGGGTAGAGCGGCATCTGATAAAGGAAAAGAACACAATGTCATGGTGATGAATTGTTCAAAAACGGCAGCAGTAACTCATGACAACTCAGTGAAAAAGATGAACGTATGGCACAGAGTAAGTCAAGTCACCTGTTTCAAGACTTCTATAAGTACAAGAGAGAAGATGAAGTCAATGGCCAAATCCCTCCTTTCAAGTAGATAATCTCTCTGCTGCTCATCGCTGATAGAGAGAGTGAGAGGGGAGAAACAAGAGCAGCGGGTTTACCACAGTCGTACAGTGCACGTGAGCTTCACTATCACATCTTTTTGTTTATTCTACTGGTGACACATCTTTGCATGCAGAAATAGAGCGAACAATTCTCACTTTTTGGACTTGGTGTTGGCTCTGGGTCGGTACTCGTGCAACTCCTCCTCGAGTCCATTTTGTCTTTTGTACCAGTCAAACAAAGTGCGCAGGATGGAGGGGAGGCAGTACTCAGCCAAAGAGCTCATGGCGCTTATCAACTGAGGGAGACAGACATATACATCGTGCAAATGCATGTTTGTGTTAACAGTTGTGTTGGCAGTTAACATACCAAAGCGAGAGATAGCAATCAGTGTTTCCTTTGTTTATTTGCGCAGCAATCTGAACAAAAATCACAACAGCGATAGCGAGGATTCATTTGTTTTAACATTTTTACGTCTGTGTATCACAAAGTACGTTGGAGAGATGAGACGAGGACAGGCCAGGGCTACACTAAGGCTGAGAAATGACACTGTAGGGTGAGCTGGTCCTCCCTGGGACCGCGCAGAGAGACAAGGTGCCCATGGGGCGGCCTCCCTCAGTCTTGGGGGAGGGAGAGGGAGAGGGAAAGGAAGGAACGGGCCGGGCACACAGGAAGGGAGGAGAGTCTGGTTGGGCCGGGGAACACAGCGAGCCCTTCATTCAGCACGAGGCTGGAGAAGAATCCTGGCTCTGTGTGGCTGCTGAATGGCCTCACGCAGCAGCACAAACACACCCCTGTCGCTGTGAAGCGGCCTCTCTGCAGAGCCACAGACCTGCTGGACACACCTAGCACAGAGCCAGTGCCAACTCGCTAAGTAAACACTCCTGCCCTTGACTGGATCTCAAAGACCTTTTGGGATGTGAGCAGGGCTTTCACCCATTAGCTCTTTCATGTTACAGTGCTTGCCTGGTACAGGAGCAGTATTTAAGACATGAACACAGGCTTGTCTACATCCTCATAAGGACAGGCCAAACAGTTTATTTTTTTATTTAGTTTAAAAAAACAAAAGCCTTTTGTCTATATAATGCCGCTGTTCTTGGGCTTAATATGTCCTCATTCCTGCATTTTTCAGCACTTCAGCACTTACTTGGTCAAACTGAGGATCTTCTCCCCTCTGCAGCGACTTTGTTAATGGCTTCTCCTGGAAACATGTGAGAAAAAAACTAAGTTATATCTCAACTTTTGTCGATTGTATTCTTTATAGAAACTCCAAAAAAGTTCTTTGAAGTTTGGTCTGAAGTTCATAAATCTATCCAACCCGGTCCCAAGAGTGTGAAGAAAGTATTTTTGAACAGGGACTCATTACAGCCCAGCTAATGAGAGAGCCATCAATCAGTCTGAGACCAGGCATGAGTAGGCAGGGTCAGATATTAGAGATGGGACATTCATGACAGCTCCCATTATTACACTCCTCTATCATCCCAGATAAAGGCCTTCATGAGGGATTTCAACTGAATTATACATTAACTTGTCAACTTCTTTAAACATTTTAATATTTCATACATTTTTTTATTCATAAGGTCCCTTAAGATGTGTCTAATGGGTTTAGTAAAGCAGTCCTCTGTTTAGCTCTTTTAAAAGATGATTAGGAATTCACAGTAAATAGGTTCAGGTAGATTTCACTCACATTCTGCCTCCAATTTAAACCTCTATCACGGTCTCAAATAATAATTAAAAAAAAAAAAGTTAAATAAAATACCAAAAAATGTATGGTGTGAATGGCTGTGTAGCTTCAGCGAAATACTTTCACTAACTGCTTCCCTATTTTCATTTGTGCACAAATTAAACAACAAGCTGAGACATTTACTTTGAAATCTTCAGGTAAACATGAGCAAAACAAAAGTAAGAGAAGACAAAAAAAATTGCTACACGAGTAACTTTAGTTTTCAAAATAAAATGAAAGCAGCTTTAGCAGACGATGCTGCATCACATGACCCTGGCCTGATGTATGGGTAAACTGATGTATCATTACTGTATGTGTCTAATGATATTTTAGCAGGATGCTTATCTCCGCAATTTAACCCTTTTTTAACACAATTAGCACCTGATCCATCCTCACAAGTCAAGGCATCTGCTTCTCTGCTCTTCCAATTCGGTCCCTCTGCTGTGTCGACGGCTAGACTGCAAATCACAGCACATCACTTACCTGATGATTAATCTAAAACAGCTAACTGTCTGATGGCTCTGACACTGACATTGCGTGGGCTGATGGTAATGTCTGTCTCTCTCTCTGTCTCTGTCTCTCTCTCCCTCTTGCAGCTGGAACAGCAGTTAAGCCTCATGCACTGATGAACCTTTTAGTTTTTGGACAAACGCTTCCCTCTGAGGAGCCCATCTGTGCTGGGATGACAGAAAAAAGGCGATGTCTCTCACGCTGTGGGACTTTTACGGATTTTACAGCCCTTTGTGGCCTACTGGTACTGCGACACTGACTGAATTCAATGGCATTTTTTGCTTAGATAATTTTATGCAACTCAGAACTCACATATCCGAGTGTGTTTAGTGACTAAAACTGCACACCACTGAACATGATGGATTCTGCTCAGCCAATTCACCTGAGTGATAACAAAGAGCAAACATCAATAACTACAAGGCTGAGCTAAAACAAACCAGCCAGCTCTCCACAGAGAGGAAACACAAAGAGACACACTTCCTCCCTGCAGCTCTCCAGAGGGACGCGCGCTGAAACCAGGGGTTGCACACTTTCCCTGTGGTAATTAACACTTCCCTGCAGGCCGACGCCAGTGACTAACAGCTTCCTATAAATCACACTCCCTAAAACTGAGGCTGCCTGTCCACAGCAGCCATAAGTAAACTCTTACAGTGTATATTACACCTGTGAAACTACATGACAGGGTATTTGTGGGAAACAATGCTACAGTGACTTTTCTTAGTGGTATAGAGTGGTATAGGGGCAATTGTATGATACTAACGTGGCTGTGGGAGCAGGTGGTGAACACACAGTGGCTCTTTCCTGTCTGCCTGCCTGCCTGACTGTCAACAGAATTATTTATGACAGCTGTTGTTGGTCCTATTGATCAGCTTCAACCCCCACTGGACTAATTTAACCTCTTTCAAACGTTTTATTGGTTTCCTGTTTCCTCGGTTTCTAGGCCCAAAGTTACTGCTCTGTTCCAATGCAAATTATTAATTACCTGGAAAACAACTAACCAGAGCTACTTTCAATATATTTAACATATCGCTGTCACCTACTGTAACTGCATGTCTATTCCACTGTAATTATGGCTACTTTGAATCTGACTATTACGTTTTTGAATAATCAATTCATTGTTTGGTCTTAAAAACATCAGACATCATGTATGTATGTAACAAAATTCTTTCCTGATGATCAAAATAGTGATTATTTTTTCCATTTATAAACTAATTGATAGATTTTTTCTCTAATAATGAGTTTTCTAACCTACTAAATAACTTCATGTAATTTGACAGAAAAAACTGTTGCCAGATCTTTTGCTATCTAGATAGTTGTTTCTTATTTTTGTATAAATGATAACTGCAAATTGATGTTATTATTCCTCTGCTTTTTCACCACTAGTTTTAATTGTATAAGACAACATGACCACATGTCATGTCCTAAGCTTAGCTGAAGCTTGTAAACACGATGAAACTGGCTAAAAAAAAATCCACATTTGCTCCCCAAGCTGCTTCTTTCTTGATGCTGATGAAGCTGCTGCTTTACGCAAATGTAGCAGCCTTCAGCTGACAGCAATTAAACATGACAAGGTAGTTAGCATCTCCGCCTCTTTCCCTGAGACTCAGTTGACTGCCCAAGGCCTTGACAGTGATATATCACTGTGAAGTTTCAACAGTTGTGAGTTTCATTAGCAGGAGTCAACCTGCCTATTGTCAGATCAGCATTTACAGTATCAGAGATCAGGTGACAGATGCATTTTGTTTAACAATCTGCGTAATTCTTCCACGCGTGTCTATAATTCATTGCTGTTAAGCCAGCTATTGTGGGCCTGTCCATCAGGCTTCCTGTCTGACCTTGTTATGGCGGTTCACAACCTGAGGGTCGGGACACCCAGGAGGGGTCAGATAATGACTCACAAGGCAGCAAAGAAGACTGAATTAACTAACTTAACACAAAATAAGACTCTTTTCTGATCTTTGCCTTTTTTTTTCTTACCGCATAGACTGATGATAAATGAAATGAATGTATAATGGGAAAATAAGAACCAACTATACTGACTTTTTTGATTGAACCACATTAAGCTCAAAGACCTACAGTATATTGAGGCTTTTTACTAAGCAAAAGCTGTTGGGAGTCAGTGTTACAGTGCACCAGTGTCATGGTTTCATTATAACACGATAGCCTTTAAAAAGAAACGGTGCAACAACAGCCAATCACAAGACACAAAGGGCAGTAACCAGCTGCCAAGACTCACCAGCGGCTCAGCCATAATGATGCGGATCTTGCGCTCGGACGCGGTGGTGAAGTTGGCGAACAAGCTCTTGAGAACGTACTCGCCCGGCTTGCTCTCCGGGTCGATGCTGATGGGCATCATGGCTGGCGGACCCTTCTCTCCCTGAGGACAGCAGACTGGAGGGATGGGGGGTTTATTGTATCCGTTCCCCACGGGCGACGCTGCGGAAACGACACAAAAAGCACAAGATGAGAAACGGGTTTGTTAAGTGAAAACATTGCCAATTCAAGCACAAATGAGTGGGACAGGATCAGCCACAGATCTGTTTACAAAGACAGATCACCGAATAGGGTATTAGTGAGAAGTTTCCAAACATGGACATAAAGTTCCCAACATGTTGAACATTCCTGAGGTAGACTGTCCAAAGGGCACCGGCTTGCCCCGAGCCTGCTCTTTCTTTCTTATTGCTACAGTGAACAGAGTGCATATGGAAATTAAAACACCACGGCCAGCAGCTGGTGTTTTCATTTCGTACCAAAGATGTCATTGCCCTTTGAGGGAAGCAAAAATCTTGTGCATGTGACCATCCTCCAGCCAGTGTTATGATGTGGCTCACGTTTAATTATGGATGGCTTAGCTGAGGCCATACAACCCTACAAACTAACACACAAGTTAAACTTTACCTCAGTGTTACACTCTGCTGCCTGCAGACACAAAAGTGCTAAATATAGTAAAGAACTGCATACAAACATCTCATTAGAAGAGTCACTTTTTTTCTTATTCAGCCCCAAACTCTACAGCTCTTAACTGCACGTCCACCACAGGAACTGAAGTGTAAAATATTCAGAAGAAGTCTTTGGGACGACAGCAGCAGACTTATTGCCTTACAATAAGAACCACGTTTTCTCCATCTACTGCATTCTGAGTACATGCAGTAAATAAATGTGACTGGAAAGAAATCACATCAGACTAAAGTACAGACTGCCCTGTGTCAGGAACGTCTGTCAGAGTCCCGTATCAAACACCAACCTCTTCATTTTGTTTTCACTGCTGTTGAATCCTGCTCACAAAACTGGTTTGGTTAGAGATTATAAAACAAAACACAGTTTATAAAGACACATCAGCCTCACTGCATATTTGTGGAAAGTGAGACTGTCCTGTGTGAACTGCTGACAGAACAGAAACAAACCATTGCTAAATGAATCCAATAAAACACCAAGGAAAGCTGAATCATGTTATATAGGAGAGTATTCTATAGTATAATATAGAATATTCTATGGTATAATTAAATGTTCTTTTTAGCTCTTAGATACAGTATTTACTACAGGCCTGTGAAGCATATTTGAGCACACGTGCATGAGCCTTGAAATTCTAGTAATTTATGGTCTGCTGGTCAAGTTGTGAAGAGACAAAAACCTCCAGGATGTGTGATCAGATAAATGGTAAGTTAATTTAATGACCTTTGACATCAGTTGTCCTACAGATCAGAGGTTGAGAGGACAAAACGCCTCTGATGAATGACCTCATCTGCTTTATTCTAAACTACTGCCTCTTTACAGAAACAGCAACAAATGCACACAAGCCAGCGGGGAATTTACACATCAGCACTTGTTGTGCAGACACGGTGTTTCTTAAAGGTTGCGAGAGTTAAGTAGCTCTGACAAAGGTGGCACTGGTGTATACGTCTTCTTCTCCTGCTCTGGACATGAAGCGTTCGGATGCCTTTCAAGGAATGCCCAGCATGTGTGACGATCTCGTATGGCTTTCAGAACATGCTTCCCTTCACTCGTGGCAACTCAGCACCTACCCAGGCCCTTGATGAAGCTGATGACGCTGGCCTTACTCCAGCACACAGCCGCCCCGTCCATAGTGGGGAAGGAAGATATGGTATCCAGGGTTGTCCTGAATTAAGACAAATCGCTCGCTAATAAAATCCACCAATGTCCATGTCTTGCATGTCAGCCGGGTCTGTCCTGCTGGGCATAGTTTCCATGGCGCACATAACCAACGGCGGGTGTGTTTTAAAAAGTGGGAGTAGTGTTTTGTACGAGAGACCACGCAATCTCTTGATCTCACCCTCTCTCTCCCCCTCTCTCTCTCTCCCCCTCTCTCTCTCTGAGCTGCTTCTGCTATGGCTTCCTTTAGCCTTGTGACCAGCCAGTGCCTTCCAAGAGTGAAGGTCAGGCAGGCATTTTTAGCTGAGCCACAGCACAGTGATGAGGTCCAGCATGCTATGGTGGCATAGTTGTGTGACTATATTTATCCTGGGGGGGTACACACTATACTGACAGAGCAGCCCCTCCCCTTTTCCTCCACCTCTGTGATCCGTAAGCACGAGGCACAGACCACCAGAGTGTAAACACCGTTCTTGATCAGACACCGCGGCAGCGCACTTCCTTTAAAGTCAGTGACAACACTTAATATCAAGGGCTCATACATACAAGCAATTTTTCGTTTTATAAAGGAGACAATATAGCTGATTTTTTTAAATGAGTCTGAATACACACACGTCTGGTTTAATGCAATTTTTCAAGGCACGACATGTTCGATCAAATTCAATCAACATCTCAACAACAACGAAACCCTCCCACGTTAATGACTTTGAGTGGAGATGTGAGGCGAAGAAAGCAGCCAGTGTGCAGTCTGCTCTGGGCGCTGTTCGAAGACTCAGACGCAACATGTGACTCTGCAAACAAGGAGCCTGGGCACTGTGTGCATTACATCATCACCACGCTGGAAAGACCCTGAGCATGGTGGTGCTCCCTGGAGGACAATACAGACAGGCTAACAAGTGTCTGCCTTACACACCCACCCACACACACACACACACACACACATACATGCTCACACATACAACACATACACACATATGCATACAAAGAATGCCGCTCCCTATATGCAGTCCACAGGGACGGTCCCACTGAGTAAACAACCGCTTTAGCAGCCGCCTGTGAACAGAGTGGGTGGATATTTAGATACCACTGACCTCCTTAACTGAACCAGAAATTCCAATGTCAACATTGGACATTTGGGAGCACTGGGTCCAGCTGCTGGGAGAAACACTGACAGTGCATTTCTGTGAGAGAGTGGCAATGCATGCTTTATAATGCTTAAATATTATCACATAATCCTCTTCTTGTGTGTGTGTGTGTGTGGGTGTATATATATATATATATAGTATATAGTATATAGTGTATATAATTCTACTACTGTAGGTGATAAAGGGGCACTTTTGCATGGTCCACTCAAATTAAATGTTAAGTAAAAAAAAAAGTAAAAATAATAATAATAATAAAAAAAAAATCATCTAATGAATGAATGAATCATCTAATGTAATTACTGGGAAAATCTTCTCTTCAGCTGGCTCGTGATAAAGTTTTACGGGTAAAGGACGGCCATGTGTTCCACAATGACTGTTACGTTGAGATTAAAATGAAAATTCCATGGATACCTAACATTTAACATAATTAAATCTACAGGAATGCATTTTTCATTAAAATATTTTTTTTAAGAGGACACAACAGCTGGAGCTGATGGAGCAACTTACATCCTCACTCTAATACTGTACATTATCACAAGTTCACACTTTGAGTGTCTCAAAAAAAAATTGGAGAGAGTAGAGAGAGTGAGAGAGTGATTACAGACCTCTGTGTAAAGCAGATTAAAATGTCGGTCTCAAACTATTGACCATCAGCCCTGTTTTAGCAAGCTGACATCATGTTGGAAACTGCTGCCTGCTGTGAGGGAGCGCCTTTCAGGTCATTTATATAAGTCCCTGTTAAAACGCCTGCATCTGTCTCTTCCAGCTGAACAGGGGGGATTCGTCTACTGTATGTTTTAACTTCTGCACTTTTTTAGTTACGGTTGAAATGCTGTTTTCAGCTCCGCAAAAATAGCACATGAGTGTTGCATTGCACACTCAGCTGTATAAAGCTAAACATGGACGTGCAATGATTTCAAACCAGATTTAGCAAACTGAAACATAGAAGGAAGAACAGATTAAAATTGCTGCATTTCAAAATAAATAGATAGAAAGACTATCTGCTATCACATTTCATAACAACCCTCTGCAGCTCATCTCCCGCTCTGATTGGCTGGTGGTGGACCGGCCTTCAGGCAATTTGAACAGCAGACCCTGATGTTGCGCAGCTGCACAATGCCAGTTCTGTGCTGCCGGTTGTCACTGTTTTATTCAAGCTAAACAGAGTGACTTATGAGAGAGCAGTGTTTAAAGGGCCTTGACTTTATTTAACCTTGTAGTTACAGTGTAAACAGTATCTGATCGAAAGCATGGAAAACACATACTGCTGCTTTTGGACACAAAACAAAGTGTGAGGAATCCCAGTGTTTTATGATGAGTTTTTACAGTCTGTTGTAATCTTGTGATTGATTACATAACAGCCAGTGTAAATGGGAACCGAGATGTGAGATGATGTCAGGAGATCACATATTTAATGAAAAATTTTAAATGCAAAGCCATGGGACAGTGCTGATACAGTACAATGACTGCCTGTGCCTTTATCAGCAAAGTGACCCACTGTGAGGATTATGCAACATCATCAGGAGATGGCTCAATGTTGAGTGTGTAGACAGGGACAACGTGTTCAAAGGTATCCCTTTACATTCAGATGCAATTGATATATACAAACAGCCACACTGGCAGAGAGGTGGAGCTGACTTGCACCTATGTATTACTTTAGATTTGGAGCATTGTCATGTCAGGCAATGCTTTAGTTATGAAGTTAGATGTGCATTTGGAGGGGAATCTAAACTACAATGCTATAATCACGTGCTTTTTCTACTTTTCTACATGCTTCTGTATCCACCCTGCAGGCCAGTCTTATATAAAACAGAGTTATGCCATGACCAGGAGCAGGGAGGCATCCCATCCCAGCCTCATGGGCCCAGTGGAAGGCAGTGGAGCTCTTCACTCTGGACAGAGCATGTAACCAAGCTGAACCTCCACTAATCCTATTACTGTGTCCTTGCACTTAATAAGAGCTGTTTAGAGTCTGTCATAGACTCATAGACTGAAGTGAAAAAGGGCTAGCATCCAAAGGGAAACAGCGGAAATGAAATGCTGAATCACCATCAGTAGAACTTTTAGCGCACATGGGTTAATCTAACAAAACAAAACTGTAGTCTGTGTATAACAAGCCACTTCCACAACCGGTAGCCTAATTCTCTGCTAAATACTTGGAGTTATGTATCTGGCTGTTGCTATGAGACAAGAGACAACCTTTTTGAAGTGTGGTTACCTGTTACTAAAAGTAAGATGCATCTTGAGTTTGCAGCAGCTGCCACACTGAACACAACTCAGTCTGCAGCAAGCGACAGCGTGTCCATGTCATGGACCACAACAAGAAAAAGACACTGTCAGTGTCAAGTCAGATTCCCAAAGGAGCTGCAGCTTCAGGCGGTCAGCTCTGTCAGCTCAGCACAACAGCCACCACCACCGCCACCACCAACAACAACAACAACAACAACAAACTGCTACTCACTGCCGCTCCATGATTTCAGCAGGGATTTGATGCTGATTTCAAAGAAGCCCGAGTCCTGCTGACTGGCCATGGCTGCAGCTTCCTGTTGAGTGTCCCCCCTCTAGTTGTGGTTTCCCTCCAGCAGCAGCAGCAGCGGCGGCGGCAGCGGCTGAGCTGGGACCAGCAGGTAGCGCCTGCTGTCACCTCTCTGTGACGCACACAATGCTGTGCTGACGAGTTCCTGAGAAAACACACTAGCACCGCTTTACCCCTCCTCTGGTGTCCTGTCCTTGGCTATCAGCCTGCTCTCTTTCCCTCCCTCCACTCTCTCTCAACATCCCTCTCTCTCTCTCTCTCTCTCTCTCTCCCTCTCTCTCTCTGTAAAGCTGTGGCAGGCAGTGGGCGGCAATGCAAGCTCCCTTTAAATAACTGCGTGGAGGCTGAGAGTGCAGGAAGCAATCCTCTTAGTGGAGCGCAGTTAATAATAACTACTGTTTGTCTGCCTGCGTGCACGGCCTGATAATGATGACAGCACTGGGCTGGCTTGCGCGTCTTTCAGCAGGACTGGGAGCATCTGACGGGCCACCACCACTGACAGAGGAGACAAGACACTGCACCAAGTGTGACACATTATATGGAACATCTGGGAGAGAAGTGGAAAGAAGAAGACGCTAAAATGATCAGCAAGCAGACAGGATTAACTGCAGGCAGAGGATCTGCATGGGAACAGGGGGATGACTGTTGCCTTTTAACCCCTGCACCAACTTTAAACCGCTGTCAATAAAATGTAGTCAGACATTGTGTTCGCCTTAGTTTTCCATACATATAATAATTTGGGTCATTAATGTATATTCATTAAGAAATTACCAAATAATGGAGAAAAAAGTCTACCAAAAGTTGACATCTGCCTAATTTTTAAGAACAACAATATAAAGAACAGAAAATAAGTAGAGCTTCATATCAGCTGAATTACCTTCACACTTGACATTTTTTGGAAACATACACAAATAAGTGACAAAATAGTTGTTCATTAAATTGCTGCTAACTAAGTAATCAATAACATTTTTTCAGCACTGCTGTTTTACACTGACTCTGTCTATGGTGTGTACTCTAAGAAGGCCACAGCCTATTTGCATTATGTTTGCAGACTGCAACAAAGCAGTTTTTTTTTGTACAGCAGGAAAACTAGAAGGACTTCCCCCCCTGTTGCTTTTGCTCCTGTTCCTGTTTGAACAATGCAACAATTTGTAATATTCACAACAAGTTGCTCTGTGAAAAGCAGATGCATGACTTTAACCATATGGACTATAAAACAGATCCTCCAATCCCCCTTCCTCTACTGCCCCTCAGCGCTCTTAGTATAATCCTATCAGAACTCTGTCTGTCCATCAAGCGGTAGCAACTTGACCTTCATTACATAATACATTCAGTGATGGTGAAGCCATTACTGCTTCCAGTGCTTAGTAAACACACATTTCAGAGGCTGTAGTGTCCGTGCTGCCTGGTTGTCCCTGTGTCACAGTCACACTGGACTGTGCACTGTGGCCTCTGTCTCACAGCAGCGACTTCTGTTTTTATTTTTTGAGAAATGAAGGCCCCTCCTTGAACAACAGTGCGGTTGTGACTTATGTCATTATTTATGAGGGTTGTGTTTCCAACTGCGTTACACTTCCTGTACATTCGTTCATTTTGTCACGTCATAACAAACGAACACTCCAGGGGCTGGACTCGGGAGGCTGTCTGTTTTTAAATATGTGAAGAGCATGACTAGTGATAATGTGTACACTCTGCAGAGCTAACTCTGCTGGTTAAGAGTTATGTCATGACAACGCAAAACAAGTGTTTAACAGTGTAGTGTAAAGTAGTTGGAAGAATAAACATCTCAGGCAGTACAGTGAAAAAGAACTATATGGTCAGCTATGCTTCGAGACAGCTACTGATACTGTAGCTCTCAAAGTTTACCAACACTATATTATATATGCTTGAATTAAATAAAGAGCACAACACAGGCACCTGATAACCATCATAGATGCCTGATATGCAAAATGTCAGACGCTGCCAGAAGCTTTGTCCTACAAACAAACATGTCCTCACACTAAACTAACAACCCATTAGTCACAACAAACACAATATAATACTTTGCTACTAAATTTTTAATTAGATTGTCTGTCATCATTTTGAGTATTTGAGTACAAGTTCTACCGCCGGCTCTGTCCCTAAGATACAGTACCAGTATCATGTTAATGTTTTTGTTACCACATGAAAACTTGACTTGAGAATGCTCTGTTCTTGCACAGAAACAAATCTTTTACCTATTACTTCTGTTTGCAGCTTGTGTTTCAACAATGAACACAAACAATGATAAGGACTAATCAGAGTAATTTTGTCAGTCGCTTGGCCTGTTATGGTCCAAGCACAACACTTCATTACTGGAAACAGAGATCAAATCCTAATGGATTCTTTAAAAGACTGAATAAACAGCTCACTTCCCTGACTTATCCATCAGTTATAATCTGGTCAGCCTGACTTTGTCCAGTAAGAGGCCCTCCGAAGGGCAAAGCGTTATGTAATTCCCTAGTAGAAGAATTTTAGGATGTTTTCAGCAAGGCTAAGACTTAACTTAAATTTTGAAGGGAGCAAAAACACAAAAACACCAACCACACTGTTGGTCAGTTTTATTTCACTAAAATATGATTTATGTTTAACTCTAAAGTCACAACAACACAACGCATCACAAACCAGAAGAAACTTGACTTTCCTGTGTCTACTTTTAGGACTAGGATAAAGAGTCTGTCTGAGATGAATCACAGTAAAATGACCGAAGTCCTGATTCACGACTGCTGCAGAGACACAGTAGTAGGATTGTTTATACGAGGCGACAAAAATACCACTAAATCCAAAACAGTGAGTGTGAGAGTAGTTGTACAGTTATCTCATGTCCTGACAGGCTAAACACCCTATTATTTGTGATGACATGTCTAATGGAGCTGTCTCTCAAAGAATTCTGAAGTGAGTGTAGCAGAAAGTGACAAAGCAGATATCTGTAGCACACTAACAGATATCTAAACTGTCAAAACGGACAAGATGAATATGACAACTCACTCAGTGTTTGTCTAACATCATGTCAGAGCAACCAGGAGTGGACTTCATGAAAATATCAGACCTAGTGCCACTCGGAAGAAACTGAAATAGTGTTTATGGCACTGAAGCTTATCTGGATATCTCTAAACCTGTCAGTGTAGCCGCTGCCAAACATTTGGACATAAAGCACTGACAGTTTGCTGGCACGCTGGAAAGGATCAGTGTCACTTCTTAAGAAAGAAATCACTTTGGTAATACTGAAGTTCACCGTGTTGTTTATTGGCAGCTTCGCCCTCGGACGTGTTCAGTCTCAAAGCAGCGCATGTAAAAGGCAAATAAATCAGAGACACATTGCTGATGACAAAAATGATTTTAAGCGGTTTTCTTTAATTAGGGATTCAGCGGGTGAAGGCTCGGACACATTGAGCACTTATTAAAAGCATTATCAAGCTCTGATGAAGGTGAGGAATGTGAGGTATGTCTGTCCAGTTCAGCCATCTTTGTGATAATCAAGCTGAAATCCTTGACTCCCTCCTCCTCTCACTCTCTGCCCATTTCTTCATCCTCCTCTCTTTTGCTGTTTGATGTCACCATCTATTCCAAGTCATTACTGCTTCCTTGTTGCTTGTGACCATGAGCTCAACTACATGATATTTGAAATTATGATGTACCCTGCGCCCTGTCTGAATCCATTACTAACAAACCATCCGATTCTTATGTAGCTGACAAACCCAATGGGGAGGTGGGACATTTCACAAAGTGATGGCAGTAGTAGCTGAAATGCTGTTACTGACTTGAAAAAAAAAAAATCTAATTTCTTCCAGATTAAAAACAGAATTCGTGACAACTTTAACTTCACAAAGCGGTACCTACTTTCAAGAATGGTGGGCCTCTTCTTATGGCGCATCTTTTTAAACTTCCCTCTGAAGTCCCTGGGTGGGAATGGATCCAGAGGTAAGCTGGCAATGCGCCCCAGGACAACCTCATCCAGTCCCTCAGAGCAATCCGTCTCACTCTCAGCCATATCTCTCACAGAACTCTCGTCTAACGACATGTTGGATGGCAGGGAGCCCACAGCTACTTCTATCATTCTTCCAAAGGAGTCATTTGAAGCCGTGCCAGGTTTCCCCCTCTTTCTTTTTTTGTTGAAGTGTTTAAAATATCTCTTCCTTTTCCTTCCTCACAAACTTCTTTCTCTTGGATAGGCAGCAGATGTCTGCCGTGCAGATGCAGCCAGGCCTGTCAACTTCAGTCTGCTAATGTGTTTTAACCCCTGCACTTGTTAGGGCAGTTCAGCAAGTTACAGTAACATTCATGAATTGGCCCAGGTATTGGATTACTTGGAGCCTCCCCTTTTCAGTAAAAAGGCAAGAGCCAGAGAAGAGAGGGGCAGTCATAACTGAGGAAGGAGGGAGAGGGAAAGAGAGGCGGCTCTGACAGCTACAACATCCCCACCTACTGTATGCCCACGAGGCATTCCTGAATAAATATCCTGTATTTTTCTTGGAGTCTACACATCAAAGTCTAAACAGTCGAGTCCAGCCCCTGGCAGTGTTAATGAGACGCAAACTAATTTCTTCAATTATCATGCAGTCATTACCCACATAGAAGGTAGAGGATATGAGAAGATTTAAAAGTTTTTCAACAACTCTTCTCCACATTCAGAGGTGTTTGTTAAAGAAGCAGATCTTCCACAGCGCTCTGTGGCTCCATTAGTCCAGTAAACAACATCTGCACATTCCCAGCACTTTCTTCAGCCTCCAACGCTCTGTGTTCTGGCCAGTGTTGTCCTACCTCTGCATTATTTCCTGCCATTTATATGTCTGGCGTGAGGAGAAGTGTGAAACCATCAAGGAATGACTGCGATGCAAATCCAGAGGAACGTTCACACCCCTCGCAGCTAATGCTCTTTTCAGTCTTTTTCTGCCACTGAAGTGAACGTTAAGTGGACACACCTACCCAATGAACCAGTTTTTCCTAGTCTGACCTACATTAGCAATACAAACACCCTGTGTATGTGCGTGAGGTGGAGGCGTTTTCTGTTTTAGGAAGAAACTTCAGACAGAACATGGAACAACCAGCCTATAGGCCTACACTCTCTTTTCTCACGTCACAGATGTGTGTTGTTCTTTTTTTTCTTTTCTTTTTTTTTTGAACCGCTGTTGTGCAAAACAATCACCTAAACATGACTAACTTCATGACTGACTGAGCATACAGGGCTGAGCGATGTCAAACAGAAAAGCTGCACATCAGAAAGCCCTGTGGCAACCAGTTTTTTCCTCTGTCTAACGAGTCCAGCAGTATATAGCTTTACTTTTCATCCACCTGTCAGAAAAAAAGGTAGCCTAAAGAAAACAGTTTCAGACGAATGCCTCCGCTGCAGCATGTTTGAGAAAACTGTCAAAACCCAACAAAGTGCATTCATCATGTTTCTGCCACTCCCGCAGAATGATGAATTACAATTACAACCTATGAGCCTCCTCGCCTAATTAAAAATAAGTCCTCCAGGATAAAAGTCATCATGGTCTCATAATAAATCTCAAGCAAAACAACATGTCTTCCAAACATCTAGAGATGCTTTCTGTCAGCGGCCCAGCACAAACTGAAATCGTTAAAAACACACACATAGTATTGAAACACAACTCTGTCCAACATTAAGCTTTGGTGCTAATGTTGTCTAATGTTGTTGATTGATTTATTCCTGCCTTCAAGTATTCACAACATACATCTTACTCTACTGTATTATTACTGTAAATGACATGAGGGAGCAAAGGATGTTGTAGTGACGGTGCGCCCTCTAGTGGGCTGTTAATTATGTGCTGGTGATGGGTATGAATGTCTGCTCAACTTTCACAACTGAACTGAACTGAGCCCTGCAATTTACATTTGTACACACACAGTTACACTCTTGCTTAGTAAATGAATGGACCTGGATCTGACTAAAGCGATGTTCCAGTGTAAAAGCAAGTGCAACTGAGTTTCCATTTGTTTTCATCTTTATTTCATTGGCCATTCTGTCCCTTGACTTTGACGCTGATCGTGTTTCAATGTAATTACAATCTCCACGGGCGCCATGCCGTGCCGTGCCGCATCGTGGCTGCCCACTGCTCCTCAGGGATGGCTTAAATACAGAGAAAGAATTTCACTGTAGCTGTATATGTGACAAATAAAGTACCTACTACCTAAATATTAAAGTGTAATTACCTTTACAAAATAAAGTTGCAAGGTTGCCCCAGTTTTGGTTTCAATTATACTTACAGTATTTTGCTGATTTTATTGTTACAGTGTTTCCTACATTATAGCAACTATACTGATTAGATGTTAGTGACAATAAAACTACAACTTAAACTGTATGCTTTTGTTGTTCTGATCACAAGTTGAACTGAAAATTAAACTGTTTGTTTCACTGCACATATCACAAAGTGGAGCAGAGCAGGACTGGCTGGACCGAGCATCGAGGATTGAGTCTGAACGGCCGCTGAAACCAACACCCCCCTGGCGGAGACAGAAGGCTGTTTCCATGGTGAGACACATTTAGATTTGCACAGGCAGAGCAGAGCACGATGAATAATTGATGGATATCAGGCCCTAATGTTAGCACAAAGTAGCTGAAGGTTAATTCCTCCTATGCTCATGGACTCCTGAATGGAGCACTCATGCAACAAGTAGACAAACACACAAGGCACTGTGGGAACCAGGGCTGGTCTGGATACAGATGACTGTTACATAACACTTAACAACTTCAAGTGATAAAATGTCAGTGTCTATGACTATGCCATTGAAGTGCATTACACTTAACTGTTTTATCTGATGCCCAGAGAAAAGGCTAGGCAACTGTACTGGGAACTATTTAAACATCCATTGAATACCAAGTGGAAGAACTTTGTGTAATGATAACTAAATTGGATCAAGGTTGTCGACCTCTTACAGCTGTTAAAACCTTTTACAGCTTTTACAGGTCATGCATGCCACAGTCTCCTGATCCTGGCCATTTGAATTCATCCATCACCACATTTCACATATGTAAAAGCATCCACTGAGACTAATTATTCAACGGGTCACCTACTCTCCACACTGCTCTGGGTGTGGGGTTGGGTCAACACACAAAAGGACCATTCAAGGGCTGCAAACAAGTCCACACACTGCACCTGTTCCCAGCACTGCCTGCCTATTATCAACCTGAAGAGGGAAGGGCTTCACATTGAACACATGGAGCCACTGTGGCCTCAAAAAAAAAGTTGCCAGGTGAAGTAAACAGCATGCATATCCAGTTACACTGAGGTGAGTATGTCCTTATGCACTGTGCATCTCAAATTCGAGGGGAAAGAAAACATATTGATCAGTCCTCCTGATTAATATTTGAGTGTTTATCCATCAGTATAGATCAGACTTTTTTGCCAGGTGGATAGCTCAGGGGTTTATCTGAGTACCTTGGAAGGGACTATAAATATAAAAAAGGAGAGACATGCTAAGTTGAGTTGTTAAAGCCCTCATTATATCCACTGCCTCCAGGCATGCACTCCCCGTCTTCTGAGGGAGGGTTGAAAATCTATAAAACTACTACACTTCTCTGCTAAAGACTCCTCAGTATTCCCACTGCCAGCCGCTCTTGAACAACGAGGCTTATGCTTTTATTTTATTACCCTACAAGCCTTCTTAAAGGAAAAAAAATCTTTGATCACATCTAACTGAACAGGAAGTGTCGCTACTGAATTTAAAATTACAATGTCTCATTCTCAGTATTACCGATGTCAGGACTGACAATAGTGATAGTGTTGTTGTTGTTGTTGAAGCTAAGTTTGACATTTTCAGTTCAAATTAACATGCGCAAAAATGCAGACTTTGAGTTTCACTGGTGTGACAATAATGTCAAGTCAGTTCAAGTCTACATTATTTATGGAGTGCTCCTGCACAAACAAGTCTGTTCTGTTTGTTTTGCAGAAGAGGCGCCAAACAAAATAACAGTGTCAACTAAATCTGAGCAGAATGAGGCTGGAAAATCTTCATTTTAAGTTTGAAATCTCCTCCAATAACAACAATGACACAGTGACATTCTTGTGATAAGAGACACAAAAATACAAATAAAAGCTTCAGACTAACAGAATAATGTAATAAATGTAAGTTAGAGCACTGCTTTGAGTGCCACATTAAATGCCGAGCAGATTCCAATGGAAAAAAAGGAAATAGTAGACAATATTTCAAATAATATCAACCGTGTAAATGGCATGACTTTAACTGTGTCGTTTTTATTCTTGTTGTTGTTGTTGAAGCCACATAAGTGCATACAACAAAAAGACTGTTCCAAAACAGCATGACTACAACAGACAAAAGATCAACATCAATATCAGGGGTTTGAAGGAGGCTGAGGCCAAGGACCTCTGCACCAGGTGGGCTTAGCCAGGTAGGGGAAGCTAGAAAACCAGATCAAGGACACTCCACACAGAAAGGCCATTAGGCCAATAACCAACTGACAGGTTTCACATTACATCACATCACCTCGCATCACCTTGGTTTCCCAAAACACCTTAAAGTGCATTCTTTTGTCAATGCAACTCAGCGCCCTCCACAGGTGACGATATCTACGGACTAACATACCAGGCATAGACACTAGCTACCATAGACTTTAACTCCACAGCAGCTTCAACACAAAAACTCTAAATGCTTCAGGATGACTGGATATTTAGCTTTATTAAAAAATTAAAAAAAATTAAATAAAATGTCAAAACCAAATTTTGAGCTCACATGACTTAACACCCTGCTCGACCTTATTTATGGCCCTTCAAAATGCGAGTCAACAGACTTGGCAGCGCCTTTCGTTTCAATGTAATGGAAGGCCTCATCTTATTGACATGAAACTCAGAGATACGTTGGACGAACAGTTTTCTCTCTGGCTTGAAAGCAAGACCGTAACCAATGAACCGAAAGATACAGAAGTGCAAAAAACAAAAAAAGATTTCCAGGAATTACTCAGCATCAGAAAAAAATGATAAATACCTTCAACTTCGACGTTTAGTTTACTCCATTCCCACCTGTGAAGTTCCTCCAGGCGCTCCACTTCTCTGAGCCGCTGTCCCTCCATCAGCTCTGCAGAGCTAGGCTCCGCCCCCAGCAGCCACCCTGCTCATGTCCTCCTGAATAATGAAACACATGCAAAGCATTGGCTTTCCTCGGTCAGCACGATGACCTGGCCCAGAGCCGTGCCAGCCGCTCTCAGACACATCTGCTGCTCTATGGTCAGTCAGCTACACAGGAGACAGGAGCTACTGTACACTCTGATATCAGAGCAATACCACTGAATAACACAGGAAAGGCATATAGCTGCACTATAATGCTACAAGTTCACAGTGGTTCTCAACAGAGTCACTGAAAAACTGAAATAATACTGAGATACTGAAATAATAGAATTGAATAATGCATTATAAATATAGACAAATACGAATGTCTAGATTAAGGCATCAGCCTAAAATCATTTGATTTCATCACTGCTCCCTGGTTAGCCTGCTGTGCTCACACTCACTTGGCTCTGATGAAAGTAGCCTGGGTTGGATTCTAATAAATCCATAAGATTTGATGCAGATGTAGGGGCTGGCTGGTTACCACAAAGTATAGCAGCAGCTGATAGCAATAAATCCATAACTGACATTGCCAATTCCATTGTAATGTCTCATTTAAAGAGAAAACAAATCAGTAAAATATATGGATTAAGATAAAAGAATCAGATATTAATTCATAATACATTATGCATTAATGTATTTCTATGGCTTCAGTTTTAAATAGCATATTAAAACAGTACACATATTAGTTTACAAAGAGCACTCACAGATCACTCATTGAATGTGTCTTCAAGTCAGTCAAGAACCAGGTTTAAATCATAAATGTATATTTTGTGTTAATTGCATTGTAAATATGACTAAATATTCTCTCATCCACTCCAATAGAAAAGCCCATTCTGAAATACTGACACTATAGAAATATTTTGTATGAGATTTAACGTTTGTTTTTTTCCACAGTTGTCAGTTATAATAAATCTGCCCCTGTTTAAATTTAGTGTTATGTACACAGTGGCATGTGCCCTACATCTGCTCTATTTACAGCCACTTCACAGCCACCCTGTCAGCCATGTGCCTTCAGAGAGGGCAAGCAGAATAAATGAAGTCACCATGCCCGGAGTATGGGTTAAATGTACACGCTGGGCCTTGCCACATCCATAAATATGAGACAAAAGTGCAGCACAAGCAGCCATGTGTGAGTCTGTGCATTGGCAAAGAAATACAGTTGACAGAGGAGATGTATTATCTGTTGGACTGCAGTGAAATAGCCACACAAAAAAAGTCCACCACCTTTCATGTTATTCAAACTTTACTCTTTGGGAAACTGGATGTATTGGACATGTATGGTAAGAGACAGAGACACTCAAATGCTATCGGTGAGGCAATTAATAGGATTATCTCTGGACATGCCATATACTCTAAATAAACTGAAATGCAGAAGATGTGTATTGTGTTGATGTGCTCATCAAAGACTGCCGCTTTGACCATGCAGCAACTTTAGTTTAATGAGGATCCAGCAGGTGGCGTCAAAGAACTTGATAAAAGAAAAAATGGCTTTGAAGAAGAGGTGGAGAGGAGCAACACCACAGATATGTACAAGTGTAAAACACCATGTTTGAAAGGAGCAGGAGCGAATGATGTTCACTGAGATGAAATGCACAAGTTCTCATATTACAGCTTGACAAGTTTACTCTGGAGCTTCAGACGGCCACACATCTTGAGAGAACAACATTCACAGATATCCTAATAGATTTGTCAGAAGTTAAAGGTGAAGGTCTGAGTTGCTTTTTGAAAAAGGATCTGTGTAGTGTGTGAACCTAAAGCCACAGAGAGGCCTAGCAGTTCATGAGAGCAGATACTCTGAAAGGGTTGGACGCAGTTCAATGGCTGGCCATCAACCTCTAAGACATCACTGTTTTAGCACTCAGGGAGAGAGAATGTTACTGATTCAAGATGATAGCATGCCCAAGAGCTCTGTCCAGAACAGAACAAAAAAAATGCTTTGTCAACTGTATGCACACACTTGTCACAATGACAGCAGAGCCTGTCAGTGCTGGTGAGCTACAGAGCACCAGGTGCACTACAAGGAAAACATTAAAAACATATTTGTGCATGAAAATTATTGCGTTGCTTTGATAAAAACCAACAAGTATTGAGCTGGAATGAGAAATAGCACTGACACAGTGAAATCTATTTTATAATCAACCTGTGGAAAATGCTTTCCTGTGTGTTTTTGTTTGCTTGTTCTAAAGTGCACCAGGTGTTCTTGGCTTGCAACATATTGGCTGCAGTGATAATTCTGTTATGCTGCCCATCAATGAAATAACACATCAGTGCCACAGCGCAATGAAAGACAGACTCAGAAGCAGGTGCAGAAGTCAGTGCTGCAGCTCCAACCTGATCCAAGTGTTCCTCTTCCAAATGCATGATAAAGCGGGATGTGGATTATTGTCACAGCACAGTGCATTGATGCACATGCAGGTAGTTTTCAGCTCAGATGAAAGCCTGCAAACCAATTAAAAGGAGATTCCATAAACCAGTTGTGAAAGCCATGACCCACACAGGCATGTGTAAAATCACATTAGCCACATCTTCTTCAAAGTAAGTCACGCTTCACTTTGTGCTTGCGGCAAGTAGGTTCAATGCCGTCCTGACATTTATCAGGGGTATTCTGTGGCTGCTGACACTCCTGCAGCAACTCGACGTTGGTGGGATTTCTTGTTATAATATGAAAGTTTTCAACTTGGCAGCTCAAAGTCTGAGGCATGATGACCCTTGATTCAGGCTTTGGCTCTTTTAATGGCAAATGTCGTTCTCAGCACAAGAGATCAGTTCCCCACACGGCAACTGCAGAGGAGGAGGGCACTGAGGCGGCAGGTCCAGACTGTGGATCAAAGCTCTCATGTCTTGCAGGGATGCTTTGACTGCATGGATCGGGCTGGGCTGCACAATTCACCAAACAATATTGATGAGGCCACAGATGAGCCGCGCAGCTTCAGTGAGCTCTGCTAAGTATCTGAGCAAGGACACACTGTAATGTTTTGGTGCTACAGCCCTGTAATGGATTTATGATGTTAGAATAGATGGATGATGTTTCAGGTTTGTCTTTATTTTTAAGAGTATGATCTAGATTCAGCCAGGAGTTATAAAGCTGCCAGAACTTACTCTCATAATTTGAATTACCATCAAGAGAGAGGAACAAAAAAAAATATGACTAACATTGTTCAGATAATTGGAGTCGACTGAGGTATTTGCCATTCTTACCAGAGAGAGACTTGGCATGATTAGGGGTTTCTTGCGGAGAAGCTTGAAAACAGCAGGTGATGTTGTTACTGGAGAGGAGGAAAAAGAGAAATGGGGTGAGAGTGGATAAGACTAAGCAAGAACTTTAAAGCTGTGTAGAAAAGCCAGTGATTTATGTCTGGTTGTAAGTCTGGCAAACAGCTGGTCGATGCGACTGATGGTTTTCAAACAGATGGAAAGTGAATGAGATCCTATACGATTTGCATACAGGACCCAGGGAGGTGTATATACCAACTTCTTCAGGGCTAAAGACTCAAGCAAGTCTTTCAGTCTCTGAGTTTTGAACCATCTCAAAAGCCTTACAGTAGCTATTACAAGGTTTCCAAGAATTCATATATCATCAGTAAACTACACGCATCATGTTCATGTGCACTAAAACAGACTGATTGCTTCATGCCAAAGGAGACCAGAGGGAGGCAAAGTATGTAATAAGACCAGCCTTCACACTTGCTGCTTGTGTTTGTGCTGTTAAATGTGGTTATTTTCTGCGAGCTGACAAATGTTGGGTGTCTTACTTAGCAGGTGTAGGATGCTCTTCCTCACTGCAGCTCAATGTTTTCATCTGGGCTGCTACCACATATGCATTTTTCCATTAATGTCTCACCTAGTGTGGTGTTAATGCTACTCTTCCACTCTAATTACTAACGGGCTCTAATGCCACCACAACAAAGGCATTTCTAATGTGCACATCAAGACTATTCATGAGCAGACACGGTCAATGCAAAAAAAAAAAAAAAAGATGATACATTTTGTAAATGGTAGTATGAAACGAATGTACATCTATGGTGCAACCCAAAAACATTTACCAACTGCACCAATGTATTCCTGGTGGTAAGAGACAAAGTATCCTCAGTGAGGTGCCTGAACTTTTACATAAAAAGGTCAAGTACAACAAAAGACGTACAGTACCAGCCTAAGTAAAAGACAAAACACATCATATCATTCTGATAAACCAGTTACAATTGACCTAAGTGAAAATGAAGTGCTGCCAGCTTCAACCAGAGTAGCGATTTCCTTTTATGCACAGCTAGCCACTTGGCACACTGTGCACGGCACACTGCAGCCCTGATGCTCTGCACGGCTAAGAGGACTTTAATGGGTTTTTCTTTCCACTTTAGGTTTAGCAACAAAACCTACTGCAACTCACTGGTCAGGACATCAGTGGTGTAACACCTGTCTTGTTTGAGTGCATTTTGCATGGTCAGCATTTCACACACAACAGTGTAGCTTTGAGGACCTTGTAGCTTTACAACCTGATTTTTACCTTTTAAGTGGTTGCGATTACCTGATGTGTGGATGTCCTGTCTCTCTATGCCTCCCTGCTTGTCACAGACAGTTGAAGTCAAGGCTTAAAAAGTTCTGATAACTTCATAAGTGCATATACAGCAGCAGAGTTTTTAATAACAGGCTGTGAATTGTGCCAGTATCCATATATTTTGCAAAGAGGCTGTGCCACTAAGTTATTGGCTAGGGATGAATACATTTTCATTTCTATATCTGTAAACATAGAGATCTGTTCAATCTGCATGTTTTCCATCAGTGGCTACTTTTGACATTGTTATTTTTCTTTCATTAGAAATACACCAGACTGGCCTGTCAAACTTGTTATTTATTTGAATGCATTTAGACACACTGTAAAAAGAAAGCAGCCTTATCTGTTCTGTGTCATCTCACCCTGAGCATTGCTTTACTGCAAGATTAATGCTGATTGAAGGTTACCGCCTCACTGCTGTTGAGCTCATATCATTATTTCTAATAAGTGTAATGACCTCAACATCCCTGTGTCCAATTCTGGCCTAATTTGCAAAATCTGCAAATTATTGCAGCTGCTCTTTTTTTGACCTTGATGTTCTTGTTGTTATTATGATGGCTCTGTAATATTTATCGACTGCTCTACGTGAGGCAGCAACAGAGGCAGCTGGAACATCTGTGTAGCGTACGTACAGCATCAGTCTTACTGTTAGGACTCCGTGGGAAAGCAGAGGTGACTACTGTGGATCATTTTCCTTAAACGGACGCTCCAATTCATCATCCCTTCTCTGTCTGGTTTCAGTCTGTCCTCTACCTGCTAATCTCCCCCAGGAGGGATAGCAGGCCTGGGTCTGGCACAAAAGCACGCAGGAAGGCCGCTTGTTTATCTTTGATTTTATCAACAATCTGCTTCTGTGGAAATATAACACACCACAAGACAACACAGCATCAAGTTATGAGGCTTCTGTAAGAGGTATATCTCTCAAAATTGCAACATAAAAAAGGATGGCCAGATGGGCTTATCAAATCAATTTTGAAAGGAGATTATTCTTGGACATGGTATAACTCACTATAACTGAGCTGCATCTTCAGAAGCTGGAGATGCAAACAAGTGATCATATCTGCCTGGATGCACATATATAACTCAGGGTTATATAGGACACAGGGCTGAAAAGAAATCACAAACATAACCAAAAAACAGAGCCACGGACTCTTATTGAATGTGTTATCAAGCAACATTAACAGTCATATGAAAAAGAATCTCCAACTCTACTTGACATTTCATTGATTGAGAGGCCACTAAAAAAACATAAACATCTGCCTCGATATCTGCAAATGTTGCCGCAAGTAAGCTGCTCAACGCATGTTTTAGTGTACGGCATTGAATTTGTCCTCCAGTCATTTCCTAATTCAATTTCTCAATACAGATCTAAAGGATGAAGGGCAGTGATATCAGATCATTAAGTGCTGGAATACTTTATGTATCACTCTTTGTGTTCAACACAAATTTGCCTCACATAACTGGATTGGACAACTTCAATCAGAACCTCTATCAGTGACTGTAAATCTCTAACAGATGCCAAGATGAATGCAAAGCAATATTATTAGGAGAGACATTCACTCACATTGAGTACTCTTATAAGGAAGAAAATGCAGATAAATTATACCATATCATACACAACATATTCTAAATGTACTTACATAATGCTGCCATTAGTCATGCACATGATGGAATCCAGTGAGCCAACCAGTGCTGCACAATATCTTTTAATGTTTATTCATTTTCATGTGAAATTAGTTGTCTCATATTTCTAACAGTGCATTATTCTTTCTCATTAACAGCACAAATGCGTTGCTAATTACATCTGTGATGTCTTTAAATAAAGATTTAGATAAGAAAACAGCCCACAAAGCCCGTCAGTCCAGAGGTGACTGCAGTACAATAAAAATCCATTACAACTTTGGCAAGCAATCATGTCTGGGTGAGAAGGTTAACACAAGCATGCTTGCTTCCATCAGAACTTTGTGTGTTTTTCATCTTCTGAGTGAGTAGTTTAAAGTAATTATAACATGTTTTTAACAAGAATGGCATAAGATTTTCGTCATGCTGCAGTGTGATTGTGAATGCCTGTCTGTCTGTTGGTTAGGCCAACAAACTTTGGTCAAGACTGACATTTTGCTAAGATGACCTGCATGCAGTTCATAGCCTACTCTAAAAGCTACTTTAAATTCCAGTGTTACGTAGGTAGGGTGGCCATATTTTGATCCTCAAAAAAGAGGATAGCTTAGCTCCAACTCGAGATACTTAAATGATATAAGTTTACACAAAGATGCCTTATAACTTTAATATTTTTAAAGAATGATGAATAGAAAATTAAGTTTTAAAACAAAATAATATCTCTCTATAGCCAAAGACACAAATACAGATAGGGTTTGCAGAGGATATTCAACATTCTTTATTAAATAATCTCCCTTTATGTCTCGATGATGCAAAAATAAAATAAAAATCAAAACCTCTAGAATGAAATAATTATAGAAACACTTCAGGCAAATTCCACTGGATGCGGCTGCGCTGCGTCACGGCTCCGGCATCCGGCAGCCCTCCGCCTATATGCCTACAGTATGTGTTGCGGAGTCTATTTTTGCCGGACACTGGAGCACAGCGCATCAATTCAGCACAGAGCAGACTGTGCAGGGCAGGAAATTGTGTACTTTCATAACTTACCAGTTTGAATTTTATTGAATAGACAGATGATTGATGCTGTCATTGCTGTCTAGCTAAATGTCTAGCTGCTAGCTGACTGTTTAGCAAGTCAAATATTAGACAGCTATTACAGCAATCGACAAACAAGATGCTAATGCTGAATTGTGAGAGAAATTCTAGTAGTTTATCAATGAGTTAGCTTTTCCATACAATCAATGGCTCACCATATGTGGTTGTTAACTGGCTAATTAGTCAGCAACTGTGGATAAACTTTATAACAAGTTATCAACCATTTTGACTGGACGCAAAATTAGGAAATGCCTTTGAGTGCAGGATGGGTCATCAAAGCTTGAAATTGTTTGAGTGGAAGAGAAAAAAAAAACTTTACTTTTTGACATGGATTTGCCAACAAGAGATACATGAGCAATTAACAGGATTAAAGCTGGGAAAGTACATTTTTCATTTCATGAGTCCTTTAACCCTAAGCTTCATTCTACTCTAAATATCGCACTTGATGAAATCTTTCCCTTTTTGTACTGACCTATTACAAGTTCATGCATGCGGACTTCATCACTGCTGTATGAATTTGCATGAGGTCTGACTTTCATGAGGCCAGAGCAATAATAATTGAGACAATAAAGATAATGTAATACTGACGGCAATTTAAGTGATATTAATGACCACTGGGACACATTACTGTAGACATACTGGACGGATAGAGGAGATTTAAAGTCAGCGACAGATAATATATCCCCAAGCATCTCGAGTCATCTCACACTGTCGGGTGACATAAACTCTGAATGTGTCCTTTGTGTGTGTGTGTGTGTGTGTTTGTGTGTGTGTGTGTGTGTTATGTTTGTTTTTCTGCTAATATGTTGGCAGTGTGCCTATGGAAGAATTATACCAAGAGTCAAATTAACAGCAGCTACTGACAGTTTCTTTGCTCTGATTAGAATTTCAAACACATGTGAGAATTTGCCGTCATTATTCTTTCACATTCCTCATATGTTGAAACTGAAGATGCAAACACTAAAGGGAAAGAATATTTTCCACTTCAAACAATTTCAACCTCTTGCTTCTGTCACTGACTCCTACAGTCCATTAGTATGAGAGGACTGTGATCAGTTGAAAATAAAGAGGCTAAAAACTGACCTGGCCTCAAAAAAAGTAGAGCAGGACCAGCATCTCTGCCTTTTATAATTTCATACTTGAGCTACTGGAGGGCATATTCCTTTGAAAATAAACTCACTAGGTGCTTGATCTCATTGCCCTTATACTGTAGAAGCACAGCTCTTACAGTACAGTACATCTACAGTGTGGTGGTCCTACGTGATGAGAGAATGAATTAAGCTTCAACAGACCTGTAATGACAGTTGCTTATTTACGCAGTTGAAAGGAGCAATCCGGAGTTATTTCTAATCGCCTCCTGAACATATTTCCAGTCGCCTCTCCATGTGCAAATTGCTATGTTCTTTTGTGTTCTCCTGTTTTAGATTGCCGAAGTGGCCACTAATGGATTCTGCAATTAATGTTCTCCCTTTATTATGACTGATTGTTATGTTTGTTATTCTGCTTTTATTCTACAATAGCATCCTTGGGGCAGATCCCGTTGCATTCTGGTCTTACACAGAAACTCTGTTGACTGAGCATGGTGCTTGTGGTAAAAAGATTTAGGGGTTTAATTCCCCACTGCTGCTATGTGCTAAAGTAGTATGCACTCCTGAGATATTTGAACAGCCCGTAAAATGCAAAGAACTACATTTGTCTAGACTTCAATATGAAACTTCATCACATCCTACTGCACCTTTCCTATAAATGTAACTAGAAACTGCAAGATGATTCATAATAGAATGACATTACAGTAGCATGATGATTCAAGAAGACTCTCCGATCAAGCAGCCAGGAAATTTTGATCGAGAGTGTATCAAAGAAATTACTATTCAGTTGTAGTTACCATGCTGTTTGATATTTGACGGGAGCTGTCACCATACAGAGCAAGAGAGGGAGTAGCCTATTCATGAGATTTGCTTTCTCTGTATGGTGCTACCAACACAGTGCCAATTCACAACTTAACAACGGCTGTGTGAATGGATGAATGCGATGTATGATGTAAAAGCACTTTGGGTATTGTTGCAGGTATAGTAAAGCGCTATATATACAGTAAATACAGACCATTTACCATTTTAAAGAGTGTAGCCTGGCATGCATTGTGTAAGCCAGCACACACAAAAAAGTCAGTGTACCAACAGCCAACACCAGCAACAAACTCATATTAAAGCAGAAGTAAGTGGAATACTTGTGTTAATATAAGTCTTAAATAGTTATACGTATCTACCGACGGCAGTCACTTACATAGAGTGTTTGGTCTGAAACACGGGTCTGTCAGTCACTCTGCTGTGCTGTAAGCGAGGAGAAAACTTTCCTTGTATCCTACAACCTTTATCCAATGAGGAGAGAAAACGGCATGAAGGGGCGGTCCTCTCTGTGTGTGCAGCCAAGGGATGCGCGTGAATGTGGTGACGTAGGGACGAGGGCGGGGACTGCTAACTCCATCGCTGACAGGAAGTTAGCCAAAACGACCTGATCGCTTACTTCTGCTTTAAGTTGTTGGTTGCAGCAAAACACAATTTGCAGTTTTTTCAATTTTATCTTTGGAATTCTTTCTTCTTACTCTGGCTGCTTGTAATTAGTAGTAGTAGTAGTAGTAGTAGTAGAAGTAGACTTTATTATTAGACTTCACATTTAAAATAAAACAAATAAATAAATAAATTCTGCACTTCATTAAAATGCAGGTTGAGCCTTGTTTCAGAATTGCTCTCCTCTTTCCCATCACACGATATCATTGTGCAGGGACACTGTTATATAGGGCTTTGCTCTCATGAGGAGACAAATCATATAAAGACAGCAATATTTTTGTTAATCTATCATATCTTTAACTGCATTCCTGTTGATTGCATGAACTATGTGTGCTATGGTACAAACCAAACAAACAAAATCCACAGAACAAAGAAACAACAAACACCAACAATGACATATCAATAAGAGGATTATCAGCTTTTCTGAAGTTATTCAAATTTCCACCTACAGCATCAGAGCAAAAAAACTTGATGTTTATGTTCAACATGAAATGGGGAAGGATTTAGACAGGGAACTGTATATTTATCTTTTTCCTACTATGATAAATACTGTTGAAGCAAATAGGAGAAATCAGACCTTTATCAATCAGAATATTTGCAAATATTTATGCACTAGTTACATCCATGCCTAAATACACCCACATTAAAAGCCAGTGTGTACAATCTAGTTTCCATCTGTGGTTTTTGTGTCTCTTGTGACGGTTATCCTACAATATCATCCCCTAATGACACTGTTCCCGTGTGGATGAAGCACTGCTGTTGGATTCAAAAATGATAATGATAATGGTAATGGTGAAGCCTGACCTAGTGAGAAGCATGACAGCTGAAGTCACCTCAGTGCACAGGAAGTGGATAATCTAACCTTATTAGAAATACAAAAAATCTATTACCTGACATGAAATGAGCTCTCTGTGCTGTGAAAGCTGGATTCACAGCAGCCTGAAAAAACAAAATTATTTTTATCACCATCACCACCGCACTAAAAAGCAAGTTTTGTTCAGCTTACACCATCTTGCACTCTGGGTAATGAAATCCTCTGAGTGAGAAGTTCAAATAGCTGCCTCCCATTTTTGAATCCAATGATGTAAAATTATTTGGAGCATATTTTCCAGACTTTTCTTCTCATATCTGAGACTATAATGGCTGAGACCTATGGAGCTTGTTCCACACCGACTTACCCACACCTTTCCAAATAATTACATTTCATGTGGAGATGAAAGCGAACAGGTGGCCATTTTCCTCTGCTTTCTGTGTCTCAAAGATAAATGGGGGTTAACATGTGTGGGAGGAATTCTGACTGGTTTCATCACACAATGTTGTATCATTACACAGTCACAGTATCGAGGCACCTGCACACAGAGCTGCTTTGCAGTCTTCAAATCCTAGTTCCTGAATATAGGCTCACCACCATCAAAACAGTGGTGTCTGCACTTGCTTCCCATTGTAAAGCAGACCAGTGTTGAACAGTATTATTCTGAACCACACTGCCTGAATATAAGATGACTCAGTCAAGGACAGTGACTGTAGAATTGAAGTTACTCCCTAGGTGCGGGACTGTGGCTGGTCACTGCTCCTAAAAAATTGGAATGGGTCAAATTCAAAGACAAAATTACCCTTGGGCATTAGTAAAGTACTGATGAACTCAGGGAGACACATTGTCTGTGCATCAGGCAGTGCTATGCTGCTGGAAATAAACCAGACAGTGAACAATTTCCTCTGTGACATATCTCCCTACCCTTGCAGTGGGCCACAACCCCATGCAGTACGTGCAGCTCATAGAGTTTGGGGAACTGAAGGTGAAACCTCACATACTCAAGTACTCCCACTCCCTTCTCACTTAATGAACTAAGCTTGTTAAAGTTAGCAGCTTCCCTGGGCCCATGGCTATTACAGATGCTGTCAGTCTCACCTGCATCATTTTAAACTAACGTCTAAAATCCCCAAAATCCTAATTCACTGCTCGGGAGTGTGATGATTATCATATTATCAAAAATATTGATTAAGTATTGAAGATTAAAGGAAACATTTCACACAGAGATCATTCTAGTTTCCATTAGGGCTGCCACTCTTATATGTGTGTATGTACATCCTGTGCAGTTCTGGTAGAAGGCAGATCGTGAAAGATCCTAGTGAGTTGCATTGTATGGAGTATCCATCATTTTTCACTCATACAAGGGAGTAAAAGTCCTCTTGCACACTATAGAGATGCCAATTAGCCTAACCTGCATAGTATCTGTGGACTGTGGGGGGAAGCTGTGTGTCTGTGCATATATTTATACACATGTAATATATAAGCCAATAGACACAGTAGACAGCCAGCATCGTATCTCACCAACAGACAGATGATACAGTGTCCCATGCCGCAGTCTGAACAGATACAAGGAGCCTGTTGTTCCCCTGCCAATAAAAGTGATTAACTCAGAATGATAGTTTGTTTCTCCAGTGCACAAACACATTGCCTCACATATCCTTCCTTCCTTTGCTCCGTTCCTGGAATTTACATTATGGCGTCGTCCAGAAATTATTTTTCAAATGTATCATTAATTGCAATGCATACATCATATATTGCGATTCTAATCTGCACTGTGGGTCATTATGGTTTTCTTTGACCATCTCTGGTGCTTGCTGCTATGACTTCCATGACAAATTTCACTGCAAGGGCAATAAAGTTTATTTGATCTAATCTAATTTTCTCTTGGAATAAGCAGCTGGTGAAGGGAAAGTATTGAGAAATATTTTAATTGCTATCAGTAGACTGACACTAGTATTTATTTGACTATTGAACTTGCTATAAAACCAGTCTTGCGTAACAGATGGTTAAGAGCCAGTAGTATTTTGACTTTCAACACTTGTCCTTGGCCTGTGTTTAACAGCAATCTGCCCATTTACCAGCAGATCTACACAGTATTAACACCTTCTGTATTATCCATTCTGTCTTTTAAAGAGACCCTTCTCAAGTAGAGTATTGTAATTTGACAGTGAGTCTATTTGTTGGCCTAAATTGCATGGCCACAATCATATTATCTTTACAGAGCACCGGTGAGCTGCACATGTACATGAAAATAATTAATCCTCCAGCCTTGCCAACATTCATTATCATGATTTTCTTATTCCAGATTGACAAGAAAAGAGAGATGACTCCTGCTGTGGTACACCCACTGAATGCCTAATGTTCAAAAAACATTTTGTTGGATAGCATCAATGGAAGTCCCCATTGGCAAAATAAGATTTTAGACCACAGCTCCTGTGACTGTGTCTACAGTGTGTTTAGCTGTGAACTTGCAAACCATGGGCACATCTGACTTGAAACTGGCAAAAAATTCAGCCCTGCATTTGTGTGTGTGTGTGTGTGTGTGTGTGTGTGTGTGTGTGTGTGTGTGTGTGTGTGTGAGATTGTATGAGAGAGAGAGAGAGAGAGAGAGAGAGAGACAGAGACAGAGACAGAGACAGAGACTGGTGTTAGTCTCATATTAATGAGAAAACATTAAAATGCAATGAGTGATGAATGAATCTATTGCACTCTCAACTTGACCCCTAAGCTGGCTGACATTATGTTAATACTTACTTTGTGTTAATCACTTAAAGACTCAATGTGGCTCAAGTTCACATCTATGCTATTAACATGACTGCAACCATGACGACAAACAGGAAAATTAAAATCATTCGCAGAAATACTGTTTTCAAAATATATAGTAAATTACGATGGTTTGATTAAAAAGAGGAGAGTAGACAACGAGTTTACTGGAGATATTTGGAGGGTACAACGTTCTCATCTTAGTTTAGCATGTTAACAAATTAGCATTTTCTAATTATCACTAAGTACACAAAGTACATCTGAGGCTGGAGGGAATGTTATTACTTTTGAAGGTGTGATGGGACCAAAGTAATTAAGATTCATTCTCTGAGGACAATAATTTCATGCAATCCATCCTGTGGTTATAAGATACAGTAGTTTAGATAAGACCAAAGCAGTGGACTGACCAAAAGAGAGAAAGCTACCATCCATATACAGTAGTAGCCTATGTAGTAAATGAAATATTAGCGTTGTGTGAAGCAGCAGCATTCATTTTACCCTAATGAGATCGCTGTAGCTGGGGAGAAGCTTCTGGAGCTCAGGTCTCGTAATTGTTTTGCTAAAAAGATCTTTGCAGTCTTTGTTGTTGCCCTGCAGGGATGGGAAACAGATTTGCAACAAGTGAGAAAACCGAGTGATGATAAAGTCTAGGCCGAGCCAGCAGCTGTGACAAAGATTTGAGATGGCACTGACTGCCGTGTTGGACTGCCACAGCTCTTCTCACTCTCACTTGGTTTTGGAGGCCCTGCTGGTTACAGTGAATCCTCAGAGGAAAACGCACTCATACTCAAACAACCACGACTGAAAATTCAAAGCCCTCCAAGGGCTCTCCAGCCAGGGCTCTCCACGACTCACACATGCTTTTATTCAAATAAAACTTTATGAATATTCATATGACCATGTGATCCAAATCTACACTTAAAAAGACACAGAGATATGATGTAAGCCTGGACGAGACTTTCGGTATGGATCAATTGTAATCTAGAGAGCAACATCAAAGGGAGAGTCACCTCCTTTGCTGTTGCCCATATATTAGCCCGGTGCAGGTTTAAAGGGCTGTTTCAACCAAATGACAAGACGTGGTGTCCAGCCGTCATGGAAAACCAGGAGACCGTAGAACGACTTTTGATGTTGAAGTTTTCATTGTTGTACAAGCATACAAATACATTTCCATTCACTTCCATTGTATTGGGACAAAGGTATGAATCTTATCAGATCCAGCACTGAAGCACCCAGACACACAAAACAGAAACTGACTGCATGGCTAGATTTATAAAAGTAAGCGAGAAAGCGTTTTCTGTAGTTTGATTTAATCAACCCTCTAAAAATGGCACAAAAAGCCTAACAAAGAAGGAGTAATGTCAAGGTTATGATTCCATCATTTTCCCCATCAGCATAATAAATAAATCATAAACCCCTAACTGGATAAATTGCATGAATTATGATGAGGGAGAAAAAACTAAACAATATATTTACGAGAACTGAGACAGTTCACAGAGCAAAACTGCAGCAGAAATGACTGCAATTAGGCAATGTAGGCAGCTGTGATGTTTTTTGAAGCACATGATGCAAAATCCCTTCAGTGACTTAAATGATCATCAAAGCCGTATTCATCGCTGCACAGCTGATGTTTTAAGTCAGTTGTGAACGTCACTCTGTGAACTACAGTGCTCTTAAAACCAACAACACTCAAGTGTTTTTTTTTCCCCCTGCGGAGATCGTAGGGGCGTTTACCGTTCCACATGGTGGTGTTTCAAGCATAATTCCATATATTTATGCCAACAAAATGAAATATAAATAATTCAGTATTTACCCTTCAGAGTTTTCAAGAGGCAACGAAACAGCATTTAGACCTTCATGTAGGGCTAAGGTATAAAATCCACAGAAAATATAATCAAACAGTTCAGTGAAAAAAAGACAATGTTAAAAAAAAAACATCTTTTCGAGAGTCTGGTCAATTATCTTTGAAGGGGGAGGAGAGCACAACCTCAGTATTTCTACAATCCCAACATCTGAGGACACAGAGGGTCTGTTGATGGAAATACAGCAGTATACACTCATCCTACTCCCTCACTGTGTTGGACTTGGATTAAAGAATGAAAAAAAAAAACAGACAAAAGTCTAAGATGACTGGGATGTTGTTGCTGACGTGTTAGAAATACTGGCGATGCAAGCATGCTGTGTGGACCTACTGTGAATTATGCAGAGGATTTCCCTGAGTGCAAAGCACTGTCTCACCACCACCTCATCACTCCACATGTGTGGGTGGGTCCCGGAAGGAATTTAACAAATAGGTTACGATTCATAGGTGTGTTACTAGATGTCTTCTTGACTTATTGCACTGCTTCACGTGCCTGAGGCTAATAGACTCTTCATGAACTGGAGCTGGCCTGCTGTGTTATCAGGACAGTGTAAATTTAGCAACACAAATACTGACTAAATCTGGGAGTAGAGCAAAAACTTCTGCATTACATTTTGCATTTCACTGACGAACAGTAATGAGTTTCAGGTTTTCATTAGTTCAGTGTTATTGATATGAGGTCTTTCATAATCCAAAGGTTTTATAAAGCTTTGAAGCCATTATAAGGCAGCAATTTATTCCACTTTTTCTTTTTTTAAGAATGAAGCATTACAACTGCAAATTAACTTTCCGATAGGGCAAAGAGCCAAGAGAAAGGTTTCTTTCTACTTCTGAGGCTCAAGATTCTTGAAAGACCTTTAATAGTGGTCAGCAAATCACTGAGTCTGCCAATTAATTATCCGAGACAGTTAATTTTGTGGGGGGAAAAAGAGGGAAAATGAAAAATTGTTAGTGATGTTGATAGAAGCAATATCCACCTCATACCTCAGGAAATCAGCTAATGTCTGACAAGCATGTCCATGAAATCATGTCAAGTGATTTTTTTTCTTGTGAGTGAGTTTTGAGAAACAGATGGTTTTCGCCAAAGATGTAATGGGGGTGTTCAGTGAAGTTAAAAGTTAAGGTAAGACGTTTATCTGCCTGAGCACCAGTTGGACCCATTTAAAAAGTATGTGCTTGGAGTAATTAAAACCTTGATGCTATAGAGCGTTTTAATGCTGCTGCCTTTTAGCTGCACCAAACACTCAGTGTAAGTACTGTGTTTTCACCACTTTAGTCTTAGCTTCAATTAACCTTAAACAGCTGCATAATTTATACATTACTGGTTTAGAGTAAATCCTATAATAGGCCTCCAGTGAAATAGAAAAGCAACACATTCTCAAATATTCATACTTTTATGTCAAAATAGAGCACATTGTACAGCATTGGTGATACTTGTCGAAAGATACGCTACCACCCAGAGGAGGAGATATGCTCCCCTGTAAAGTTTAGATTACTATGATATAAATATACACACATTATATTTGTATTTCCAAAATGATAATAACCCCAACATGCAACTCACACATATTAAGTCATGGACACACTCGCCTGGTCCCTCTTAAGAACAGCTCAACATTAACAATACAAAAGCATTTACAACTGTGAAGGACAATATTTCAACTCCATAATACACTCTCTCTCTTTGTCTCACACACACACACACACACACACACACACACACACTGTACATATACACATACTCATACAGGCTAGTCATGTGCTTAAAATCATTATAACTCTGTCTTAGTGCTCTTATTAAGTCCACCTGAAGGGTTTTCCCTCAAGTCGTCCTTAAGCCATTTGTTGAAAACCGCAACGGGGTCGATGTTCCAATGTTTATGGAAAGAGATGGGCACCTGGTGAGCTAAGAAGTCTCTGGCATAGTCCTCCGGGCGCGCCTGAAAGGTAAGATTAAGTACAGTAATTTATATTTGGAAGCAGTCACAAGAGACTGCTGCAGAGAGCTAGAGTGAAGGCATAAAGAGCAAGTTTGTATTCATACACATGCTGCATACTGAAACCTGAGCATCCCCTGCACGCATGTGTTGATTTTCATGGCTGATACTTTGACATAGTGACCTATAATTTGGTTAGAATGAATAATAATGGTGCTTTGTTAAAGGCCAGCACTCCGCTGATTTCATCTCTGCTAATCTGTTCTTTTCTCCCAGGACCGTGCAGGGGTGTATGGGATACATTTGATTGACACGTTGCTCACTCCTCTGTGGCTTCATTAGGGACTAATTACACTGAGTCTTTATGATATGGTGCAGTAATAAAAGCACAGGTGCAAAAAGTAAAATTAAAGATCGCTGAATTCCATTTAGATGCTTCAGTTTCAGGATGCTGCTTTTGAATCTCATGCTGGAAGTACCATAGTCACCTATTTCTGATCAATAAATACTGTTCACATTTGCATCAAATTAAAGTTAAGAAACAGGAAATACAGTTGGTTCTAAAGCTGCTCAACATAATAACATAGATTCCCCATATCAGCTACAGTTCAAATGTCTTGTTTAATTTAATTAACATTTAAAGGACATACTAAGCCCAATTCCAAAGAGGTTGGGACGTTGTGTAAAATGTAAATAAAAACAGAATGCAATCATTTGCAAATCTCAAACCCATATTTTATTCACAATGGAACATAGTAAACATATCAAATGTTTAAACTAAGAAATTGTACCATTTTAAGAAAATACATTTTCAGTTTGATGGCAGCAGCACATCTCAAAAAAGTTGGGATAGGGCTATATTTACCACTGTGAAGCATCCCGTCTTCTTTTAACAACAGTCTGTAAATGTCTGGGAATTGAGTTGACCAGTTGCTGGAGTTTTTGGAGGGGAATGTTGTCACATAATTGTCTGATGTAGGATTCTCGCTGTTTAACAGTCCTGGGTCTTCATTGCCGGGTTTCTCGTTTTATGATGCGCCAAAAGTTTTCAATTGGTGAGGGGTCTGAACTGTGCAGGCAAGTTCAGCCCTGTACTCTTCTACTATGAAGCCATGCTGTTGTAATGGATGCGGTATGCTGTTTAGCGGTGTCCATGTTTTCCAAAAAGATTATTTCTGATCACAGAACAGTTTTCTACTTTGCCTCAGTCTATTTTAAATGAGCTTTGGCCCAGAGAAGACTGCTTCGTTTCTGGATGGTGTTCACATATGGCTTCTTCTTTGCATCATAGACCGTTAACCTGCATTTGTGAATGGCACAGCGAACTAAGTTTACAGACACTGGGCCTCATGTTCATTAGTGCTACTTACAAAGTTTGTACGAAGATTGTGGCATTCATTAAACCAGCACTAAGTAACTTTTCAACCTTCATAAAATATTTTCATAACTTTTGTGATGATACATCGACTTACAACAAGTTGAATGACACCTCTGTCATGGCCTGAGGGGGTCTGTATCTCTTTCTCTGGCACTAAGCAGCTTTGAGGAGCATGGTAGGAACCCTGCTCTCACTTTACTTTCACTTTCACTTTTGCGAGTCACAACAAGGAGGGAACAGGCAAAACGGCACTTTAGCAATGGATTATGTTTGTGTTTTCACTTTGAAATGATCCACTGGAAACAGAAACTTAGTTTTGATGTCTTCTGTTAATTTTAATGCAGGATATTTACAGGGCTTCACGCTAGTGTTCATGGGAAATGGAGTCTTCCTTCAGGCAAAACACTACCGCTTTGGTCCACAGGCGCCGCCAAACTCAACCAAAACTGAAAGTTCTTTAGTACTGCTTTAATGTTTTCTTATCCTAGATTTGTTCTTAGCACACTCACACTTACTTTCACAGCCTTTTGTTGCCCCTGTCCCAACCTTTTTGAGATGTGTTGCGGTCATCAAATTCAAAATTTACTTTTTTTTCTTGAAATGGTACAATTCCTTAGTTGAAACATCGGATATGCTCATTATGTTCCATTGCTAAATAAAATATGGGTTTATTAGATACAATCATTGCATTCTATTTTCATTCACTTTTTCCCACAATGTCCAAACTTCTTCATTAAATGTTGTGCTATACTATATTTTCAACCACAACACAACCAACTGCAACCACCTTGAGATGTCTGATGATCTTATGACATGAATATGATGATGCATTAATGCCTTGTCAGCAGAACAGGGAACCACACATAAATAATATTCAAGTGTTCCAATGTTAAATGGTTGAATTTGATTAAACTACTGTATATCAGTGTTGGTGTTACTATCGGATTTCAGTTTGATTTAAAGGCCAGTGTTGAGGTAATTCTTCCTCTGCAGGCAGGACATTGTTGCTGTAATAAATTCCTGATTCCTTTAACTCTAAAAGTTCAGAGAACTAATTGTAATTACAGAGTCTGAGACATGACTAAAAACTCCTCCAGTTTAATCAGCCAGAAAAACTAAAAACACCTATGTGGGTGTGCAGGTTGTCAACTTAGAGTAATACAGACGTGTCTATCTGTCTCTTGATAATGAGCCTGTAGCCACAGAAGAAACTTGGCTTTCTTTGCAGGGTTTAATTGTTAAAAGGAATTGTGTATTTCACGGTAAAATTTCCCCAATGACTGAGCAGGTGCTGGGGAAATTTTAAATGATGATTGTTTACCAAGCCAAAGAATTCCATTTGCAAAGAAAGAGGGAGAAACACACAACGAATGTATAAGAGGAGTGTGAAAACAACCTGATGGAAGAGTGGACTGTGTGTGACAGGGAGTCCGAGAGCATTGAGGCACATTCCCAGCACCATGTCATCCGGCGCATCATTGCTGTAGCACTTGCAGCCGCTGTCAAGAAGTCGGACCACAGCCTCCCTGCTGAACACCATACTGCAACGACACACACGCAATAATAAAACGCACAACACAGACCCATTTAGTTTGCTGCTGTAAATGATGGGCTAAGAGGCACGTGTTGAAGACAGCCATAATAATATGCATGTGGCTTTCACCTATCATCCTGACAGTCATCATGCTTATTTTATTCAACTGCTGAGGGGGCGACAGTGTAGGGAGGGAAACTGCAACTCCTGCCTTGGAGGGAGATGTGTTTCTGTGAATCGGCGCTGCACAACAATGATGTGACAACTCTTTGAAAAGAGAAGCAATTACACATGAAAAACCAATCTTAAGCTGCCAGAAAAATCGCTCATTGCCACTCAAAACAGTTTTTAGGAGATATCAATTTTTGGAAAACTGGCATTTGCAGTGTTGTAAAGTGACATAGCAACTGAAGTGTCCCTAAATAGAGTTTCTCACACAGCTCACTCACAGCTCCAGATTTATCTACAGTACATCCGACAGCTGACATAACTTCTCGTCCACTTTCACTTGCATACTGTAACATAGGAGGGGTTTAAAATATATATGTTATGGAAGTGTGATAATTCTCCAGCTATATGTTTCCTTACCTTAACCAACAACTTCCATCTGTATTTTATCCACCGTTTACTGTCGTTCAGACATTATAATCAGTAAATTTACTGTAGTCTAACTGCAGTCTACAAACCAAGATTTCCCTCAAGAGTGCAACTGACTTTAAACTTTACTGAAAAGGTTTATTCAGATTACAGGTTTTTCATTAAACATTTTACACTCCCTCTGCTGCGTCTGCATCTTTCTGCATTATTCCCCAAGCATCTGAGCCGTGGAACTTACCCTCCACCTCCTGTGATGTAGCTGTAGCCACCTTGGCTCAGGCCGTAGCCGTACCTCTCTCCCAGACACACCGGTTCAGATGGGTCGTAACAGCTCAGCAAGGCTCGCAGTCTGCGGAGGCTGCAGGAAGCACAGATCAAGCTCATTACAAACTGATCACATGTAGATGCGTGGGTCTACGCATGTATGACAATCTCCATTAAAAGGTGAAATAATATCCCTCTCAGGCACTGTTACACATCCACAGGGCTCCACATGAAGGGGCAACCTAACAGATAAAGTGAGTCCAGCTGGACATGAATTCATTTACTGAACCTTTGAGAGAATAGTAATATCTCTGGAATGTATTTTCCCCAAATAACTTGATCTTAAGTGTTTCCCTCTCAACTGCACACAGTTTTTTTGTGGCAGTGAGCAAGACAGAATCAGTTATGAAGTGTCAGTCAAACAAAGGGAAAAATGAAAGCATAAAAGATGAAAGCATTTCATCCCAGATGAATAAAGAGCGAAAAACACCATGTTTAATAATCTTTTTTGAATTACAAGAGTATACCTGATAAGTGTGTCATCATCCACAACAAGGAGCCACCTGGTGTTTGGGACAGTGCTGCTTAGAAATCTTTGAAGAATGGCAAATGTTTTTCCACAGTGGCCTGTAAATTGAGACATGCTGTCAATAGTGTGGCCGGTACAACTTAATCACATATTGACCATGCGCTGTTTTTCTTCTTTACAAAGATAAATGACCCTGTTATTGAAAGAAAAACACAACTTGGCATAAGCAGGTATTTACATGCACACACACGAATGCATCTGTAGGACAACAGCTCTCCTGCAAAAAGAAAAAATTACAGTAAAAAAAAATTAGTAAGTAAGTAAAAATTAAAGGATTTGAAAGGTGGCGACTAAGCTTACCACCAGTTATAATTTTACTCAGGACAGGATGTAGCTGGAAGGCCTCAGTTTCAAGGCTTTAAGTTAAGATGCCACAGTTCTGTGCAGTTCAACGAGTGACTGAATTTTTCATTGTGAGTGGCTCGTGTTGTAATCCAGCCCGGGCAATATTAATCATGCTAAATGTAGCCGATAGTCATTTATTTAAATTATATGTAAACTACTGGAACAAACTATTTCTTATTAATTAGACATATATTATCTTGATAGTAGCCTTTGAGGAAGTGATAAAAAGTAGGACTGTTGTTCTCAGATGTATACTGTGGGTTAAGCACTTTGCATTGCATCAATGTTCAACATTGACAGCCATGTCCATGCACACAGGGAGGGAAACCAGCTAATTCTGCAAAGAAGTGACCTGATGTTCCTGAGGTTGTTGCTTTAAATGGTGATGCCTCCTTTTTAAGATATGAATTGAACAACATAAAAAAAATAAATAAAAAAAAACATTTCTGGCTTTCCAAGCCTGTAGAGCTTTGCCAGGAAAAAGGAAGCTGTTTTCTACCGACATCTCAAAAGACACAATAAGATATGCTTGGCATGATGGGCCGGGAAAATCAAACTTTTACTCTGGCATGTTTGACATGACCGCCAGATGGAACAAAATGTTCTGCCAACTCCAGAAAACAAAAAGAGTGATGTGGAAGTACACAACAAATACAAGTAACCCAAAGAAACATACCCATCAGAATCCAAATATCTGCACACCATCATGGCTGAGAGCTGAGACATGGAAATCCCTGGTGGCAAGCATAACAAAGAATAGCGAGGCCCTACTGTTTTATTTATAAGGAACCCAAGGTGTGTTTTCTCCTTGTATCTGAATATAGAATAAGAAAGGACACCTTGAACTGCTGACAGGAATAAAATCCAAAAACGCACTTTTTGAGGTAGGTCTCCAGAAAAACCTGGTAGACTTATTTCTGGTTGAGGGAGGTTAGTGAGTGGCGTTCAGGGGCCCAGAAAGATGCTGTAGCTCCACCTGGTTATGTGTCATGCTGCATCTATCATAAATATACCTGTATAAGAGAAAACCACTGCTGCCTTCTTCACTTGAGAATAATGCTGCCATACTGCCACCATGAGACACTTGACCATAAATTGTTTATTTACTTGATAAAGTTCCATGCCATGTTCCCATTTCAAGGTCTTGCATCAACCTTCCCCTCACTTGCTCAGCAGCCTGTCTCAAATTTCTAACCTCAGACTGGTGAGTGTATTTTTCCATTTTCAAAATATGTATACTGTAAGGGTTGTGTGTGTTTCATCAGATACATCTCTTTGTGACTACAGAATGTGACGCGGTAACCCCTACAGCTTTAAATAGGGTAAAACCCAGTTTCTAAAGGCGAACATGAGTGAACTTTCTTTTCACAATAGACAAAAATACTGTATTTTTTATTGTAAGATAAATGAATGATGTAGTTTTTAAGGTTAACTCTGAAAACACAGACAAATCAAAGGAATTATTATTACTGGAGTCATATGAAGGTTAAGGAGGAAGATTAATGGTTGTGCAGACTCCTGATATACAGTATCAATGCTTGTTGACTGTTGATGAACTCCAAGGCTGCTCTTACCAATCATTAGCACAAACCTTGAGGCCCTTGGAAAGGAGTAGAACGTCTACAACAAAAGAAATGGAGATAAATAATACATGCCCTTTCCTCATCACAATTGTAACTGACAGCCAATCATGTGGATATTGAACATAAAAGAATGGGTAAATTGCTTATTTTTCTAAGACCTCATGCATTACTATCTGATCAATGTGGTGCACTCCACTGCACATTTCTCTTTAGAAATACAGTATAATACTCCTTTTTTTGTCCAAGGCCACACTTTGTAATAAAATCATCCTTTCATTGACTCACAGCACCACAAAAACCCCTGTACACGACCAACTGTGGGATGTAAATGATATAATGAGTTCTGTTTGATTGACATTGTGCATAGTTATTAAACTGACAGTAGCTTCAGGATCTGGCTGTTTACCAAACGAGAAAAAAAAACAAAAAACTTCTGGACTCTGGACAGCTGCCAATGTTTCAGTACGCGTCTGTGGTCTCCCAAAAAAACACTGGCATGCAGTGGAAAGCAGAATGAAAGAGATGGAAATACGCTCTCCTGGAATAAGAAAGATTTAACCAACACTGGATTAAAAAAACATAAACTGTCACAGAGGAGCGGCGTTGTGGCTTACTCTTAAGTTAGACATCAAACTGCAGTAAGTCAAACCAACTTTCGGTATAGTCTGCCTTAGGTAACATGTTGAGTTATGCAAATCAGACTCCCCAAAACTTGCTTTTTTGTCATGGTGTAACCAGCTGCAACTGTGAGAGTGAGCACATGTCATCTCTACTCTTCATCCCAGTACAGTATCTGCTGTATGGAAAGATGACCATCATCATTAATGCTGCTATGCTTAGTGGCCATGACTGAACAAATGACCGTTAAAGGTACAGTATGTAAGAAATCAAAAGCAACTGGCTGTAAAATCCTCCTAATATGTCACAGAGACTCAGGAATAATGTTCATATAACATGATGAACTCGCCAACAACAATGGTACAGCCAGAGTATTCGCATTAAAAAATTTTTTTTGCAGACTGCAAATAATGTTTATGTTTTGAATTTACGTGTTTACATGTTGCGCCACCTAGCCCTCTCTCCCAGTCACGGCGGCGTCAGTGGCATTTCAGCCTCAGTCTGCTTCCACTGAGCTGCCGCTATGACTGGGAGAAAAAACCAGATCGCTGTGTTTTGAATTTGACTGCAGTAACCGTTTTTGGCCACATTCTATTGTACCTTTAAACATACCCTCAGGGCAGAAAAAGTCCTCTGCACTGAGCAGCAGATACTCAACGCTGTCTGCCGATCTTTTCACCTCTCCGGTAAAACTGCAACAATTAGTTGATTACTCCATTGATTCTCTGAGCAAAAACATAAAACCTTCAGTGGATCCACCTGCTTCAGTGTGAGGATTTAATGCTTGTCCTCTCCATATATAATGGTTAACTTAAATTTGGGTTTGAGTAAAATAAGTTATGTAACAATAGTAAATGATATGGATCATTTTTAGAAAATGTGAGAATATCCCTCTGCATGTCTTCATATTATGTTTAGACATTTGAGGAGGACTAATGCATTGTTAATTGCTGCCCCATCTCCTTCATCTTCTATGAGGAAGCTCCTACAGTACAAACAGGATACCATTCATCAAGGAGAGATCAAGCAGAAAGTGCTGCTTGTAGAGAGAAACAACCTTTGGCTTGAGGCGGAACAACAAGTTTGGAGTCAGAGACAGAAGGCGGTTGGATTTCCCGGGACAGAGACCAAGGATCGTGGTCAGGAACAAGTGGAGTCGGAACCAGATAGTCAAGCCGAAAAAGGAATTTTGGACAGTCGTACATAATGCGAAGACAATCTGGCAACGTTAGGCTGGGCTGGCGCTGCTCAAATACTGGAGAGCTGGAGAGTGCAGGCTGACACAGCACTGAGAGCAGCAGGTGCAGGTGATCACTGCTGATGAGGAGGCGTGGCAGGTTGGCGAGTGGAGAATCACTCAGCAAGATGACAGAGCTGTGTGTCACATTTTTCTAGCCTCGCATCACCAGGCTCTTCAGACAAGCGAAGAGCCTGGTGTCCGTTACCTCTGAATTAGTCTGCATTCTGGTTCCTGTCTGTAGCGGATACCGAAATCACCAAATTCACCAAAATAAAAGTGTTCACCAACATAAAACTTATAAAATAAACATTAACTTGCAATACAATAAAAGCGAAATGTTAACTTAATGGCTCGGGGACTTTCTTGTAAATTATATTCCTTAAATTAAAGAGTTTTACCGCATTTTATTAGCTTGGTGCTTTTATTTTGACGGAAAGGCCTGTCTCTCTTGCCCTGGATCCGTTTCCTTCCCAAAACAGCGAGTCAACGGCCCCAGACTACATTTTTCTGATTTTGCTTTATGTGGACTGATATGAAACACTTTGTTACTTTTATTGAAAAGCACAGTACATATAGACTGTTATCAATATAAAGATCTTACAAATATATAATAAAAGGAAGACTTTTTTAACACAAAAGGCCTGTATTGGGTTTAATAAGGCTTTTTAAAGTGCCCCTGTGCAGTCTGTTTGCCCTGTCAGTAAACACTGAGCCATCATTCACTTAACGAGACAACCAGGTCATGGAATGTTTAATATTTTCTTGGGGATTTTAAAGTTCCTAAAATCAATGAGTGTGTGTGTGTTGTTTGAAGAACTTCACCAAGTTTAGTGATGCATTTTAAGCTGCAGTGTGATACCATAGTGGCCCAAGGGACTGTACTGTCACCTTCCTTTTTACTCTTCACACATCCTCCAACTTCACACTTGTTACACCACCTCAAGTGATAGAGTGAGAGCTGAATATACAGGTAGTTGTATTGATGAAAGCTGCACACATATTTGCATGGTGACTGTTGGTATACTTAACAATACAGAGGGGAAAATAAGAAGCAGCAGGCGAGATAAGGAAGAGATGTATTGTATCACTCTTCACAGACCAACAAGCTATCTGCAGTGTTAAACTCCTCCATCACCTCTGATTGCTGCTGCTGTTGCCATAAAATCATTTTGCAAGTTATAGTTGGTAATCCTGTTCAGAAACACGTTTTGTTATACTGGGTCAAATGGTCCTTCTATCCTGAGAGTAATCAATACACTATGTATTCAGAAAAAGGAACGGAACTCTGACCAATCCAAGCTTTACGCTTCAAGAGCAGAAAACCAATCAGATGCCTTCATGTCTAGTTCTGTTTTCACCCAATCAAGCTGCTCTCTCTCTCCCCCTCTCCCTCATCCTGCTTGCGCGACCAGAGTCTTCCCTTTCAGTCTGGTGGGTGGCAGTGCAGCTGTGGCAATGCACATTGGGTGTCTTCCCCCACATCAGCAGAAGGTGAAAGTGTGGCTTCAGAGTGAAGTCTAAGGAAAGGAGCTGGGACTTTTGACTTGTGTTTTTTCAAAATGCAGCCTGCTAGAACCGTTTTTCCAGTATCTCCAACCCTACTTTTAACCATTCTAGTGATGTAAAAGTTTAGAAATCATTTCAAAATTGGATTTGTTTAGCTGGGGTTGAGACTCATAAAATATAAGAAATCTAATCAAACCTTCTGTTCTCATGTGGATACAGTATTTCCTATTAGTTTTTTTTTTAAAATCTGATGCGATGACTCCACTGAGGATGGGAAGATACAGTTTGCCAGAAACCTGAGCACGCTGACAGTTGGCGCAAGAACAGCTGTCTGTGCAGCAGTGTTAGGAAGGCAAAAGAACGGGTAGTGATTTTGTTAGAGAGCGAGAAGCTGCTGAGACCTGTCATTATCCACAAGGAGGAGGTGAAGATGAGGCGGCCCTCAAGTACGGAGGCTGCATTTCAACACCAAACAGGGTAGCTTTACAAGAAAAAGTTGACTTTTAGTCTTCACAAGACTCAGCCCTGCAAACAATCTATTCACGTGTTCAAGCATGTAGCCGTTGGCAGTTTGCACCCTTCTCTGCCTCCATGCAAATACAGTAGGTTGCAAAATACGTCCTTATTAAAGAGTTGAGCTGCCTGGAGACAGTAACCGAAGGGACACTGGAGACTACACCGCAATCTTTTGAACAACAGCCCTCAACCTTCCCACAGTGGTGGGCTGAAAGTGGCTCCAACTGATGCATCATCCCATTAAGGTGCAACATGAGAGGTCGTAGGTGCCGTTTTGAGCTGACAACCATCAGACTGGAAAATAATTTGCACCCAAATGGCCCTTGCCTCAGGCGACCAGGAGGGTGCTCATGCAGAGAGCTAGAGCTGTCTTTACAAACAGCCCTGCTTGCTTTGAGCTTCACTATGCTTTATGTACATGTTTTTTTTTTTTACCTGTTTCTGATTCTTATGCATTATGCATTCCCATAAATTCTATATGAAAGGGCACAGGGTTGTGTTTTCTCTGCCTATGTTATAGCCTATCTGACCTTGTTTTGTCCTGATTCCATCATTGCATAGTTTACTGATGCAATAAGCTGATTTCTTACAAGGAATCTAGGAAACTTTAAAATCAAAATTTGATGAATTGATTAATTATTCACTTGAATTTAAATCTTATAGGCATCTGTTTGATTAACATTGTGGCCATTTCATTCATAACTCTTACAATCTTGCCTTGTAAAAGTGAATCTTCAAGACACACTCATTCCCAGGTGCAGGGCTGCACTCAAAACTCTTGCCTGAGGATAAGCCTGACGTATGGAGAGATTTGTGTGATAAATAGGTGACTATACATATTGTAATAACAATAATAATGTGAATCACCTCTGGGCACAGTAAATTACACCCATCCATCCATCTGTGTCTTATCTGGTTCAGAGTGTCATTAGAAATAGTCCCGCATCAGTTTACCCAACAACATCATCCTCCAGCTTCTACCTAGGGAGAAGCTGCAGGATGATGTTGTTGGGATGTTGTCGAGTTAAGTCTTCTCCCGAGGGACCACTAAATCCCCAGACCGACTGACGGATGTGTTTTCCTTCTAGAGAAGTCTGGTCTGCTACTGGGGGCTCCCCTCAGTCAGCCATGCCCTGCACACCTTTGAGCTTTGTTACCATGTGCAGTCTCTTAATGCAGAGTAACAGTGGTTGATGACCTCTGAACTGTTGATCCTGGATTGCACCTGACATTTGGGTCAATGTAAGGCCATCATACTGTGCTGTGCTCTGCTTACTCCCACACATGTGACACAAAAGTTAGATAAGGATATAAATATCTGTGCGTTAAATAGATGGAACAAGACTAGGCTGCCTAAAGGTAACAACATCTACCTGCCGACTTGCAGGAGTCTCTGATGATTGTCTGACAGCCATGCAGTGATGATGAGACTCACAGAAGCCTCTGCTCCTGGCCAACAAATTGTCTGCCCGGTAAGACTCAAGTTACAGTATGCGACAGAGACAATCTACAAGCATGTTTACAAAATGGCAAACTATTCATCTAAACAGCATATGGTCCCACTATAAGGAATTGTAAATATGTCTGACAAAGTTCAAAAGGATAAAGTTTGCTGTGGTTAAAAATAAACTGCTACAAGTGATGAAATGTGAAATGAACTGAGGCTCTTAGACAAACAGATATCTGCCGCACAACAAACAATCCAGTTATTAAGTGCTGACAGTCCAACAGTCTGTGGAAATCAGCAGGGAACAGTGGCCAAGCATGTGGGGAGTAAATGTGCAGTTTAGCTTTCAGCTTTCAGTCAGAGGAAAGCTCCTTATATTCAAGAACAAACAAAGGAGACAGACCCATCTAGTATTTAGCTCTGAATCTATCCATCCATCTATCTATCTATCTATCTATCTATCTATCTATCTATCTATCTATCTATCTATCTATCTATCTATCTATCTATTCTATAGAGATATAAAAGAGAACATGCAATATTTTGAAAGGAAATCTCAACATAACTATCTAAAATCTCCAAACATAACTGTCTAAGATATGCTTTTAACACTGGGAGCAAAATAACAGAAATATTGAATATGTGGGAAGAAAACACACTTTCAGGAACAAAAAGCTGAAATCCACTGCTGACTCCCATCTACTGCGGCTCCAATTCTCCTGCAATGTCAGTTTGAATCACCGGCACCATCCTATTCACAGGGTGTCAGGTTATAGAAATTTCAACTTTATTTTGCCATTTCATTTTTCATGTACCTCCGTGTATGCGACTGACCCTGCACCATTACAGAGGTCTCGCTGAATCTGTTTCCTACCACTGAGGCCGGGAGGAGTTCTTACCTCTTTCAGTATTGGGTACTCCCAAATTAATGGTTGGTATGGAAGGATCAGCATGGTCACTGTAGTACGCTAGAAATAAGGCATCCTTCTCCCAAGTCTTCTTTACCACTGGAACTAGAGCAGAAGGAGAGAGAAAAAAAAATCAATGTAGCATTCAGAAACTCACTGAGCTGATGCTTTTATTTTTATTTATTCATTTTTTCAATCCATGTTTTCTCTCATGTTTCTGACTATTTGGTAAAATATTCTATTAAAGACCACTGAATGTATTAAGAAATAAATCATCAGTAGAGACAAGAGGAGAAACAGATTCAATTTAAAGAAGATAGTGAGATGAAATACTGTGCTCACTTTAAAGCTTGTTGAATGTCAGGATTACTTCAAAACTGGATAGTACATGCAGATGTTACTCCAGCCGTGAATCACCAGCACTCACTTAACATTTGATTAGTCTTGTTTGTTTATATCAAATCAAACCCTTAAAATGTAACTTCTAAAATGAAGAGAATTTTCTCTAGTTTCAGCAGTTCAGCTATGAATCCTGGCAAATGTGTCCTCTAAAGAAAACATTTTGTAACTTGATGTTCTTGTCAGATTCAGCCCGATGCCCTGAAACACAGAGGAGACCTGTTGACCTCTGTTGAAAAAGAGCAGAGAAGTGGTGGAGCCTAGGTGAGCGGATTACTGTGTCTGTGTGCTTTTTCCTTCTATTTATACACCGTTTCCTTTCAGCTAAGCTATAAGTACAAAATAGTGCTGATCTGCCAGTGACCTAATTCCTGGCATCAACCTCAGTCAGCATCAAAATTTCCTATAGATTTGGATCTGAGTGACGAGATCTGTAGATGTTGTGATGAGGCTCAGAGCTGTTGAGACGAGAGTATGTGAGCGCTGAGAAACACAGAATAGTGTGAATGTTCTACAACAGCTGCTCTGGGCTGCATTCAACTCTCATAAATCAACAGATGTGAATCAGAGAAGAATATTTATCACCGAAAGAATAAAACCAAGAACAAAAAGTTGACTTTGCTGACCATCACTGCCTCTTAAGGTTGTTAGAAGCAGGAAACTGAACTGAGCTCTAAATATAACACTAATCTTTTACTTAACAACGTTCAGTTATATAAACCAAATTAAACAAAGTGCGTCTTGCCTTCCTGTGCTACACAATCGATTGACTTTGAAGAGCAACGCACACATATTAGAACAAAACCAAACCCACACAAGACACTGTGAATTTGATCTACTCTGAAGCTACAGTACAGATGTTACAAAAAACAATTATCATGTAAAAATAAACATTAAACTTTAGAATAGGCTCCTGGTAAAGCAAACAATGCACGCACATTGCCAAGTGAAAGGAGACATACGTATGGAATACATTTTACTTTGTACAAGTCGGTTTGAAAATGTGTGGAAAGAGAAGAGATGGATAAGTGCACTTGAAGCAGAGTGTCACGTCTGTCAGAGTTACAGTTCAGACCTTCTGTAAATATGCTCATTATAGTGTTTTGAGCCAAGATATTACTCTTATCTAGGGTGTCATCTCACACACCACATCAGTGATGTAGGGGCATTTATTTACCTCAATTCCTGAAGCACTAAACTGCATTTTAATATTCTGTTGTGTCATACAAAACCATATTATACTGTATGCTTCCATCTCCATGCCTAACCTTCACTGTGTAGTAGATATGGCTTGTGTTACAAGCCATTAAATGATTTTATTCCATTTTGTGTTTCACCTTTTAATCCAAATACACAAACGCACATTTTGTTGTTTTTGCACTGTATGTAATCACTACAGATAATGAAGATTAAAAAGTCTCAACAAATACTGACACAGCAAATTAAATGTGATGCTCTTTCATGTCCTTTGTTTATTGATCTGAGCTAACCTTTGATATATAAATTTAATATTCATTTTCATCCTGTCTATATTTGAAACTGATAATGGCAGCTTGGCAGCGGAAATGATAATTAAGGTAATTAGTGCAATTACTTTTGAGCGACACCCTCTGAATGCAGCGCACAATTTGTGTGCCCCATCTCACACGAATCTGCAATTTGATCTATTGACTGAACCTGCTTCGTTTTCATTAGGTAACAAAAGAGGCAGAATTTACTGAAGAAAGATTCATGGCAGCCACAACTTGCCAATTAATTGCTGAACATTAGGAGTGATTTCTTAACATCTGCAGGATTGTTGCAAGATGATTTCAGGCATTAAGGGAAACACGCAACCGAGCACTTGAGATTACTCCCAGAGATTACTCTTAGCCGCAGCACTATTTAATAATTTCAGAATCATTTTGTGAATGAATTTGTCCTGATTATGAGGAACAGCTCGAACAGTCACAACGACAGAACATGACATGACATTTACAGGGATATTTACAGGGAGTGTGACTTACCTCTTTCACTGTGAAACTTCCTACATGTTTTCACAGCAACAAATATATCTTCATTATTTACAGGCTCCCCCTTTGAAGACAACAAGATACATGAATCAAAGACTTGTAGGTACAAACCACAGAAATGAGAAAAGAATACAACAGAATCTACATTATACACCACCAGATCGTTAAAATTCAGCTTTTTCAGGCTATAGTAAGTTTCCCAGTGATCAGAGGGAGTTGTTATCTTCAGAGAGAAATTAGAAGTAGATATTTTTGGAAATGGTCTGAGGTCATTTGGTCCTCTGGTTGTCTTAAGCTTTTCTTTAGAACGTAGAGACACATAGTAGCCGATGCAGTCAGTGTATGTAAAAAGAAATCTCAGAATTTAGGCTGACTGAAGTGAATGTTTCTGGCATTTAAAAGCTACTGAAAAAGGAAAGGATGATCTACATGTGAACTGTTGATAAACTGAAGTGAACTGAACAAATCTAAACTTTGAGTATAGCTGTCTTTGCGTCTCTGCGTTCTTTGATACCACATACATTATAAAAGGTTTTTTTTTCTTTTGTACAAACACTCACAAAAAAAACTGACTAAATTAACAACAGACAGAATTTATGAAAAATGCATGCTACATTAAAAATTTCATCATGTGTTGCACAAACCATCACCTCTAATTTTTATAACAAAATGTGATGTCAGTAATAATCTTGATCAAACCTGAGCAGCACAATCAGGAGCTGGAAATTTGAAATGTAATAAATGTAACAAATTAAGGTTGTAACTTGAGATCATGTTCATTATTTTTAATGAAAATTTAAAAGACATCAAAATTGAAAAGCAAGCTTATTTTTTTTACATTTGAGTAGCTAGAACTTTTATAAGAATCTCTTTGTTTTAGAAATAACTTGGACATTTCACATCCATTACCAAAGCTGTTGTCAATTAATTATCAACTTGGTATTTCAGCGTAAAATATGTTGATACAACAGCCTGCACTGTCATCTACAGAGCTGTCACAGAGGCGAGCAGCATCTGCTGTGTGTGTAAGCACAGATGCTTTGTTGACCTCAGACCCCAAACTCCTGAAGAAGGCTTTAAACACATTCTTATTTTCGTCCTTACTGCTCACTTCCACTTTCATCCTCAGACCTAATCATCTCGTTTTTGTTCATTTTCGAAAATGACTCACGTCTAATGAAAAGCCTACAGGCCACTGCCCTGAAATACCCAGCATGCACAGAACAACAATGGCTCAATAAGTATAGTTATTGCCTAAAATAAAAAGGACATGTTTTGCTGCTGCAGCCACTTTGTTGATTGCTGTCCTTTGCCTCCTTGAATCTGCCTCTAGAGGCACTTGATTCTTTGTTGACACTGCAGCCAAGTGTGGCTCTGGCCCCGCTTGGCAAATTGTCTTGCAACTGTTTTAAACACGGGCAGCTTACAATACGTCCCCTCTTGTTTTGTGTGAATGGAAACTTCTCCCTGAATACTTATTAAACCTGTGACCTTCATGTTTCTCCGCTGGCTGCTTCCAGTCATTGCCCTGTTTTCTGGTCAAATGAATGCAGTTCTATGAGGATCGTGATTTCCACAGAGAGGGAACTAAAAAAACCACATGAATATAAATCTGACAGCTCAGGCTGCAGCAAACATGTATCTGACTCTAGACCACATATGCACATGCAGTATGAGATTTGAATCACAAATGAAAAGATCAGAGGAGAAATTCTGACAAAAATAGGAGGGGAGGGGGGGGAAGTACTGTAAGAATTGGGACACTTTCAGCGGCATCCCAAATTCAACTTACCTCACCCACCCCCAAAAAACCTACAGTCACATACGCATCCATGCAAAACTATTACCACTTCACAACATTACTACTTATTTACAGCACATGAGCTCAGTGGCTACAGACTAAAAGATGGTTGACCCTGTGATCGATATCTTGGAGAATAATACGTGAAGAGCAAGCAAACGTGAGTAAACCTTACTAAAACTGCTTTATGACACACTGAAAGTACTGACCTTACTTACTTTATGACCCCTCTTTTCGTCAACCACACCCACTCACCAGCTCCCACTCAGATACAACACAACATAAAGTGTGCCAATTATTCCAAGAAATGTCCTGCCTTTCAGACTTCCCTCCCCTCCTCGTCACACAGAGTGTAATATATTTTCATTCTATTATTTGGTAGGTTACACATGAAATCAATTATTTAACAGCTGATGAACGATATTTTTTGTAATAAAGCCTTCGATAAACAAACAGAGTCAGGATGCACAGGGTGTAGCACAGTGTTGAACAGTGTGACTCCTCTCAGTTTCATTTAATTAAGCACATTTCTAACACCTGGTCTCCCAGCACATTAACCAGAGCAACGGTGAAACTAACGAGCCAGTTTATTTACATGGCAAACATATTCTTTAAACATTTCAAATTCATCCTAAAATATTTGCAATGATTTATGTTATGACAAATCCAACAATGGTTCTTATGTAAAGATAGTCTGCTGGGCATCTGTGTAAATGGCTAACAAAAGAGATTGAGATAAAAGGGAAATGGAAAGCTGGTTAGTCACCAGCTGTGGACGACATGACTTTGCATGTGAATTTTAAATTTCCTTGGTCTTGATGTGATGAAAGGATTCTAACAGAGCCAAAGTCAGAGGGCTGGACAAACCTGTACAACCGGTTTTAATGTTAGAGTTAGGAGTATTTAGATAAATGTGGAAAAAAGAAAGTCAGAACAAACAGATGTGAAACTGGACGCAAAAGGGTGTTGCTTAGCAACGGAAGAGTATTTCTTTCTTGGCGCACGACTTAAATTAAATTTAGCAAAACAAACCCAAGACTTCTGTCTTTTTAGTTTAATACACAGTGTTCAAATGAATGGTATATAAAGGCAATAACGTTCAGGGCTGCACTACTCTGTGAAATATTGGTGCTGCTTTGATGCGGACGTGGGCACAAGGACTAACGTTGTACATCTTCTTAAAATAGCCTCTTTCTGACACAAAAACGTCCTCTGTTTTATTGTGTTGTTTTGTGTCCTTTCTATTTCCTGGAAATCGCGGACAATCAAAGTAACAGAAAAGACACTCACACACAGTGGAGGCTCACGGCTCATGGTGGTGGCACAGAGCTGGGCCTGAGGAGAGTCCTCTGGCTCAGTGCACAGCTCAGGAACAGCAGTGAGATGTGGACCCTTCCCATTGTCCCAGATATACAAGGCTACCTGTAATAACAGGGAGCTAACTTGTTAAGTTCATGAACTAAAGAAAAGATGCAATCTTGAAGACATTAATACTTTATTTAAAAATCATCAGAAGTGTTGTGGGATGCTTTCTGTTTTCTTTGATGATAAATATGACAATTTTAACTTTTAACTTGACTGGAAAAAGAGATAAAGGGGATGACAGATCGGGAGAGATGGGGAGATGGAGAGCTGTATTATTATATGTCTTTCTGAAGAAGAGCAAAATAAAATCTAGGATCTAGTTTAAATATTCTACAGGGGGTAGAGACATTACAGCAAAAGAATAAGTAATGAGGACAGTACAATCAGCTCTTTCTGACAGACACCACAGAAACTGTAAACTAACAGTCTGGACTAGCTAACTGACAGTCAACTGGACTGACACTGAGGATTCAGGTTTGTCTCTTCTGCATATAAATTATCTTCATTTTCGCATGTATGAGGTTGTATGTGTATGTGTTAACATGAATCTTCCTGTTCAAAGGCAAAGTAGTGATCAAAAATGACTTCAAATTCCTTCTGAAATCTCATCAGAAATGAAAAAATGACATAGCATCCCCCCCTTTTTAAAAAAAAAAATGTAATGTGACACATTTTACTTGAATCTCTGGGACTGAACTTACCAAACCTTTTTCAGACTGAACCTGATATGTTGGATTCTGTGTTTACTCAATAAAATCCCTTGATGCCTCCCTGACTGGATTTCAGTGATAAAAAGAAGAACCTGCACCATGACAATTCTCCATGGTAATGAGATTTGACTTCAAGGTTAGATGGATTTCATGGCTCGCTCTTTTTGTGCAAATTAATTACAGTACGTTGACGTTGGCTTGAATGTGAGAAACCAAAAAACTGTTAGAAAATCACAAAAGAATAAATAAAACAAAAACAACCCAGAAGCCTCGCTATCATTAACCAAACAGATCTGAAGGTACTCCTGTGACCCGCTTGTTATCTTACCTCATGCTTCAGGTCGATGGTGAAATCTGATTTAAGAGGTTCATCCCTCACTTTGTTTGCAAGACTGAAAAAAAAATAGAATTAGCAACTATGAATGAATGAATTTTGCAAAAACAAACAGACGTACTGACGACACTCACCGAACAACGAGGGGGATGCTCAGCGCCCAAGCAGCAGCAAAGTCTGGATATTTGAAGACAGAGGGGTTTTCTGCAAAGGCGTAGTGATGGATAATGGTTGACTCCTCATCATGGAGAGGCTTACCAAGGAACCACTCCTAACAAGTAAGTGAGAAATGATTTGTTCAATAAGGATAAAGTTGTTTTCTTTCCAGTGATTAGGTTTGTTACTGGCTGAGAAAATAATGAGATATCTTGATGGAACAAAGTTCAAAAGATGCCAGATATTGTAGCCTCAAAGGCTCTCCTCATCATTCTTGACACATGTGGAGTAGGGATGATCAGACATTTAGAGAAAATCATCCAACAGTGAAAATGAGGCAGAAGTTTAAAGGAACAGTTCTTTTTTTTTCGGGAAGCATGCCAAGTCTGCTTTCTGAAGAGGAGTTAAGATACTGTAAGGAGATCAACACCATGGGTTTGCTGAGTTCAAGGGTAGAGCTTGCAGGCAGCTAGTTAGCTTCGCTCAGCTGTTTGTTTAACCCATACAAAACCTTGAGTATTAAAACAACTCTTCACACATGTGGACTATGTATAATGAGTTTAGATGAATTCATTCTGCAAACTGCAAAATATAATGCTGTCATATCGTTTGTATACTAAGAGTTGTCCCTCATGTTTTCCCTTGTAAGAGTTATATCTGCCAATTAATCAACATATCACAATTGTATCACAAGTTGTTCTGTGTCTAATTACTGTCACTCTTTAGTGTCCCAGTATCTATTTGCTCATCTGACCACACTGAGCTGTGATACCTGAGAGAAAGGCTTTTGCTTTAGGGCGTGTTGTAATCAGAAGGTGTTGCATCCATTGTTGCATCCTCCTCGATATAAACTTGTAAATACTCAGACAGAAATGAATTCCATCTCTGATTTGGAATTGAAATACCACCATGGGTCTAAGTGGTCTAAGATGACAATGACAGTGGTTTCCATTAATTGTTCTGCAGACATTTCCGGAGACAGACCAAAGCAAACTTAAGAATTTACTGATAAAAATAAGTGTTTTGTTCCCTGCAGGTTTTCCCATACATTGATTTATTTGTGGCATCCCAGCACAATATCGACACAGACCGCTACATGTTGTTTTTTTACTATTTCAAACAGGTTGAATCTTATTTCATTGTAGCTGTGTGCAGTGCATTGATTCTCTCATCTCCTCCTTGCTCCTCCCTCACTCATGGCAGTGAAAGTGTAATTAACATAATTCTTTGCGCTGTTTCACTTAAAAGGCAGCTCAAACTTGTGTTGTGACGGCTTGATAACATCTACAATTAGCAACAAAAAAATCCATTTTGCAAAGCTTGATTAAGAATCTGAAGATTGCCACATGAAATATTTAAGTGCTTATCTGCCATATGGACTATTCATTATTTATTTTTATCCTTATAACAAGTTTTATTATTAATATTATTCGTGCCTCATTGGCTTGTGCTGATAATTGCCTGTCTGTGCATATGTATGTTCTCTGTTTGCCCTTGGGGATTTATAATCTGTATTGACTGATTGAAAGAATATTTTCATTACAATCCCAATGTATGATTTCCTGACTGCAGCATTTATTCAGTATTTATTCGACTTACCTCACCAACCACCATACCAGAAAAAATAATTTCATGAGTGGAGAGACATGGCTTAAATTAGGTCTATAGCAGAGCATGGAGTGACATGTCTGACAGGTTACACTGTGAGCTGGCAGAGCTCAGTGCAGCTCGGCAGCTGCAGAGGAGCTGGAGCCAACCTGATACTGTATCTCTTAATTGAACTGATGATCGGCTAAGCTGGAGCTTAAAACTGGAGGCTTTGGTCTCAGTGATGAATTCGGCAAAGAGAGACATAGCAAATAGACAGAGAGAGAGAGAGAAATGGAGGGAGAGAGGGAGGAAAGGGTTGAGGTTTAGAGACAATATTGTATAGGCTACTTACTTTATTCTTATCGAATTTTGCAAGGACTTGAATGAGCTTTGTCATCTTCACATTTGTTTCCTCTTCAAGAAATACAATCCATGATGAGTTCTTCCCAAAAGAGTGTGATAAGCTGAGAACGCACAAGAAAAAAAGAAAAAGAACGATCATCAAAACTATTGTTGAATAATAAAAAAAAGAGTAAATGGAGCTTCGCCATAAAGACACAAACTCTACAAAGTCTGTCTTCTCATTTCAGTCCAGTCTGAGGAACTATCTAACTGAGGCTCCTGACCCACTCTGATAAAGGCAGCCAGAGTTTTCCTCAGAGGGCAGAGAGGCAAGAAAACATCAGAGCACACAGACTTCTTTTAGGGGTGTGGGGGGCTGAGGGGGCTCTGAAATGGTTTGGGGAGCTTTTGGTGATCTGGGTCCTAAATCTTTATGATGGTGGAAAACAGATTCAGATGTTATTTCTCATTTCCCCAAAACAATTATTGAGAACATATTGGATTTTTGAAAAGGCCCAAGCATGAAGACGACTGTAGCAACTGTCATTATCATGCTGTTCAGACCACTGGGTAACTGCAGTAATAGGTTTGTTGTCACAGTCATGGGCACGTTAGGAAGGCATTTATCATTATGCGCAGCAATCAATCTCAGTTATTGTGTTAGTAATAGCTTCTAAGCGATGTGTATCTTCAAAACATGGTAAACAAAGCACATGCTAAATGTCCAGAATTTCATCTTGGAGGGAAGGAGCAATGTTCCTGAAATGTTGTCCACATTTTGAACCCTTGCTCTTATTTTTAAAAACACATGCTCTTTTAATTCTGAAAGTTCAGTTCAGGGATACTTACTAAGGCAGCAGAGGAAGGATGCTCCAGTCTCCCTCATTATCTGATAGATTGTGAAGAAGCAAAACCACCGGTGGATTCTGAAAGAAACACCACATACACCAGAGATGATCTTTTTACTCTGCAAAAGCTGCACGAAGTTTAAGACAATTAAAGCAGCTTTTCTGCTTTGATGGTTAATGGTTTGATCAATACTAATGAGCTGAGCCTGCCAGACTGTCCCAGTCTCTCTGGTAAGATCACTATCTCACCGTGGATTCGGCGGCTTTAGTCCATTTATTACAAATTAAATAAACTGTGAATTAAAGCTAACCATTTTTCAGCCAAACTGTATACTCATCTCTTTAAGTGATGAAAATCTATTAACATACTGTCTGAACTTGCTTGAGTGGTGTGATTTATCACAGTCAACTGTCTGCATGTGTTTTTGTGACTGCTACTGTACATTATCACTGAATGAATCCACTTCACTCTGAAAGATTGTGTAACTTTGACAAACAGAGGCACAGACTAGAAAGTCAAAAAGGTCTCATAACATCAGTGCTCTCCTATATTCTTTAAAATGTCAACAAATCCCACGGAAACACCAGAACCAACAGTAGCTGGACCTTACAAGTTTTGCCTGTGCTGCTAGTCTTACAGTACAGTATGTGCTGTAAACTTCCATCCAGATCATGCTGCACCAATTCATTTTGACCCTCCTTGCTCTGTCTTGTTGCCTTCAATAGTCGCTATAGCACTAAATGTTCATTAACCACCATTAAAATAAACTCACTGATAAATAAACACCATTAACATTTGTTGAAAAATACAGTGTCCCGCCCTTTAATGGACAGTGAACAGTTAACAAAATGTAAGAACCGAGACTACTTCCTGCTTTAGCCTGCTGGATAGTTTTGTGAGATGGTCACTGCCACTGATCATTCGCTTCCTTCATAAATTCTTGCCATTTCTTGGCTGAGATAAAACTGGCAGAACACTGGACTCTGACCAATTATGGCTTGTGGGTCTAAAAGGTAAAAAGCACTGGGACCAACCTCCCCATTTCACTTCAAAGCACGAACAAGCATAAAATACTTTTACGGATGAAAATGAACTGGACTCATTAATTTGCCACTGGTAGGTCAAGAGAAAGTCAGTCAGCAGGTGAAAGGACTGGCTAAGAAGGCTTGTCTTTTTGTTGGGATGTCGTGACGGGTCCTCCGTTATGGAGCATCAATACTGAGTGTTATCATTTTTTGTTTTTTAATATTTCTGTGACTGGTTGACAGTAATAGGAATTTGTAATAATGCCAGCATTATCTGTTAACTAGAATACACTGGCATGATCAATTAAATCTGATAATGCCCTCAGAGTTGCTGCCTCCTCCTGATCCTCATAACACAACATATAACTTGGTGTGAGGCAGAAATATGATCAGAAACAACAGCAGGATTTCAGGACATGCACAGTTCACACAATCATGTTCAAATCTGAAGAATCTGTTTCAGCAAAATATCTCATGGTGAGTATGGAGAGTGGATGGTGTGTGAGGATTGTGTGATGGAGCCAAAGCAACAGAGCGGAAGACCCTTAGCTTCATTACTGCATGGTCAACTCATCATGCAGGAAGTCTGAGGGAACCGTCTCCTCTGAGCCGCTCGGTCTAACAGCAGGCTGTTTGATTTAGCTGATGGATCTGACACTGTTTACACTTATTAAAGTTGGCTCTCATCTAATATGAGTTTAATCTTCGTACTAATAACATCATGGCACCTACAGTACCATGTTTTATTAAACTGTGCCCTGCTTGACATTCACACAATTGCTGTTACATAAGACTAATATGGGGGAAAAGTTTAATAGAAAAGCACAGTGGTATTCAGATAATGACACAGCCTCGAAAAACGGCACTTTTGCTTCTAGTAGCTATTGACATTCTTGTGATAAAGAAGAAGAAGAAGAGGCTGAACCTTTCATGGCAATTCTGTGCAAGCCGCAGATTCCCAATCAACAGATAAGAGCTGGTCATTGTGTGGACATGACTGCAACGAATAAGACATTGATTGCTTGGTGACTTGGGAGATGATGGGGGTCACTGAGACCTGGTTGTGATGGAGGGACAGGAAGCTATGCTTTTAACCACAGCAGGGTCTGGCGGCGAGACGAGAGTGAGGATGGATTGAGCTGCCACCTGTCAAATCTACTTCAGCGATGAGCTGCAGTCAAAAAGACATTTACGACGGCCAGTTGAGCCAAGCCAATGAAAGGCCTATCTATAAGAACACATTAAAAGATTTTCATCAGAGTGGGTTCTAATGCATGAGAAAGCACTTAAAAGCACGTTCCACTTCACAACTGAATTTAGCCTCATTCTACTGGACTTGTGCCTCTCTGTGGATAGGGGCATTGGCTAAATGACAGAGATACTATATAAATGTAACTTGAATTCCTCTCAGAAGGCCCAGTGTCAGACAGCAGGAACACAGGCTGTGAGACACCTTATAGAATATACAAGTACATCTGTGGATATTGCAAAACCTTCTACAGGCAGACGAGGACAAAACAGATATACTAGGTCTAGTGGGTGAAAAAGGCTTGACAACAGCAATACTGACTGCACAATGTGTTCCCTGTCTTGGTGCAATGACCAGGTTATAAAGCTTAAAGTTATCAGTGATGTTGGCCTGTCACATTGTTTGTAACACAAAATCAGACCGAGACCATTTAAAAGGAAATCCAGAGACAACTGCACCAAAACCCTCTTTCTTGAAAAGTTGTTTGTTCCCTGATGTTTCCACTGTCTTTCTGTATTTCAAACCTCAACCCACTAAAAATAATGGGTGAGATCACAAGTTTCGTTGCTCCAAAGATTAAGAAGGATCCATCATTTCATCACACTGGTCCAGCTGCTACTGGTCAGTGTGTGGCCCTAGACGCATAATGTCACCAGGTCAACAAAACTGTCTCCCCTTCTCTCCTCTCTCTCCTGTTCACCCCAGCTGCAGAGGCAGCAACAGCTCCCCTTCTCTTCACTGCTCCCGCAGGGGCAGCAACAACAACAACTCCTCTCTTCACAGCTCTCCTCTCAGCAGGCTTGCTCACAGCAGCCTGCTGCACTGCGCTCTGTCTCAATGGCACGTCGCGAGAGCCTGCATGAGATTAATCAAGAGTGAACAACTTTAAATTAGTGCCCGCGGCTACAACACAGAATCTGCCGGCTGATTTTTACAAGCAACAGGAGCTATGCTGGCAAGGTAGCATCGAGTGGCTAACTGTGAAGGGAGAGCACATGGGAGGCGAGTGATCTCAGAAACAGAGAAGCCACAGCCAGAGCGGTCTACACCCCAGCAGGAAGCCACCACACCACACCCTGCAGCTCACTGACTTAAAAAAAAGAAAGCAGCAGCACTCTGGAAAAGACTCCTCTACATGGACTGGGATTGGGAATGTTAACTAGGCCTATTAGCACAGCATAGCCCAGTCAGTGTATTGTATTTATTTGGTTGAATTAATTCCCTTGTGTTGTAATGTCTGTTTCCAGTGAAGTTACCCTTATCCTACACAAAATGGCCTTAAACAAAGAATCACACTCTGTTGCACATGGCATAGGGTCCCAGAGGCCATCTTGGATTCCACCATCATGTTTATAGTTTCCTTTGCTTAATCCATGTGGTCCCAGTGGCCATCTTTTTTTCCAGGCATTTGATTCTTCAAAGTTGTCAAGTCAGACATCTGTTTAGCTGTTATGCGTTTTCTGAAAATAATACAGTGTTACCCTCAATGTTACCCTGGTTTTCTGAAACCTTTACACCGATTACTCTGTTGTTGCTGCTCTCAGGCCAGACACAAGTTTATATTTTGACAAATTAAATGAATTAGCTAAATAATGTTGCATATATCAAGGTGTATGTGGTTGATGTCAGACATGGAAAACCTGGTGAGTGCAACTTTTTTTTAGAGAGAGAGAGAGAGAGAGAGAGAGAGAGAGAGAGATACAAATTTGTATTTCCTTCTGAATAGCACACTTGAGAACACAATCAAAAAACAAACAAAACCATGTAGGGTGAAAATACGACCAACAAGGACATTGATTCTTTTACAATAACAAACTTCTGAAATAAGCAGTATTTTACAGCTTTCTTGCCTGACATTTAGGCCTAAACTTTAGTGTTGGTGCCTATATGTAAAAAATGGAGCTGCCAGAAGGAGGGGATCAAATAAATTCTATCCCTGCTGGCAGGGGAGAACCATGGGAAATAACACATCTTAAGTTTTGAGAGAGAAAATCAGTTTTGGGCCTCCAACTTCTATACCGAACTGCAAATCCTTCAACCTTTACAAGTTATTGATGTTTGGCTGTATACAATCAGTGAACTGGCTGTCCTTTCTACTTTCAAGGGTGCTGCCCTGAGGTAGATTTAGTGTAAATTAAATCCCATTACTTAATCATATTAGTTAATCTAATTACTAATAATTTCTGATAGCTAGAATTGATGGACTGTTTTGGAAATCTCAAACACGGGATTTCATGATATTTTCAAGATATTGCAAGAAGTTGTGCAACGCTGCAATTCACTGTTTAACAAATCTGTTTCTATAAACTGAGTAAATTTCTTCTTCTTTGATTTATTTCCTTCAGCATCACAGGAACTCCCTCTAAGAAAATGGCAGAACCATAAGCCTCTGCATGTTGTGCCTCAGAGGGTGGGCTAAAGGGGTAAATTGCTCATGACAACTCATAGTTTGCTTTAGAAGTTTGCGCAGTTTGATGATTTTTTTCCAAAATTAAAAAAAAAAGATCTGAAGAAAAAAAAAAACTGCTTTTCATGCACATGTTCTGGGAATGTGATAAATTAAATAGTTTCTGTAACGTGATTAATTTATTCATAAAGTCAGTCTTAAAACTAGAATTTGAGTTGAAATGATATAACCAATTATCAGTTTGACCTAAAAAAAATGTAGATTGTTTAATATCATAACAAGAAATGCAAAAGGTAACATCATGCATAAGAAAATTGGAAGGGAGTTATTGAAATTATTGTTTTCCATTTTCCTGTCACCCTTTATTGTCCTTTTCAGTTAGGCCTTTAATATTTTGCTCTTCATGCGGTCTGAAACAAAATTTTTGGCCATCTTCCGTACAAATCATCCTTTATACAAATCTGAATTCAGAATGAATGAATAAATGCTTATTCTCAACATTTTTATTGTGAAGATAACTTATCCTGATCATCAACCATGCCTTATCACCTTGAAAAGTTGTCAAGCCTTTACAGCGAACTTTTCAAGAAGTTGCCATTTAAACTAGGGCAGCTGTGGCACAGGAGATAGAGTGGGTCGTCCACTAATTAAAAGGTCAGTGGTTTGAACTCCAGGCTATGTGTCAACTTGTCCTTGGGCAGGATCGTGAACCCCATGCATCAGTGCATGAGTGTGATGTACGAATATGTGAGTGAATGGGTGAATCTGGCACTTCTTGTGATGTACTTTGAGTGGTCAGTTCGACTAGAAAATCGAAGAGAGTGTAAATCCATTTCCCAAATAGTCTTACTTTACATAATCGCATGCAACAGATACTACAACACCACACATCTCTCAGATCATGCAAATGCAGCATGATGTGGTATTCATTAAGTCTGTCTTATCTTATTAACTTTGATGTCCATTAGCGTAGCTAATTTTTTCATGACAAATCTTATCTACTGGCACAAATAGATGACACTATTCATTACAGGAAACATGACATAGCCTTCCCAAATTGTGGACAACCTTATAGTAAAAAAGTCTTCGGCCCAAGCAATCAGCTGTTGCATTCAATATTATTTTTGTGCTGTTTGCTTCAGGTGGAGTGTGTGATTTCAGGGCAAAAAGAGGGGAAAAAAACAAACTAGCAGTGTCCTGTAATTTTCCAGGACCATATTATTTAAATGATGTGCCATACCAATTATGCTGGGGTTACCTTCAAACAACAATAACAGTGCTAAACAGAGAAGTAATGACTCACTTTGGTCATTTATATATTTTTCACTGTCAATTTGGTACAGTCAGTTAATAATGTAGACAAAAGGCGCATGGCAACCAACAGTAGAGGAGACAAAGCCAACAGAAAAAATATATAAATCCAAATCGAAGCTTGGTAGAAGAAACAAATCAAATATATCATATAATTACACCAATGTTTCACATGGCTCTGACGAGATTTAAAGGTACAATATGTAAGAATGTGGCCAAAAACGGTTACTGCAGTCAAATTCAAAACACAGCGATCTCGTTTTATCTCCCAGCCGTAGCGGCAGCTCAGTGGAAGCAGACTGAGGCTGAAACGCCACTGACGCCGCCGTGACTAGGAGAGAGGGCTAGGTGGCGCAACATGTAAACATGTAAATTCAAAACATAAACATTGGTAGTCTGCAAAAAAAGATTTTTAATGCGAATACTGTTGTTGGTGAGTTCATCATGTTATATGAACATTATTCTTGAGTCTCTGTGACATATTAGGAGGATTTTACGGCCTGTTGCTTAAGATTTCTTACATACTGTACCTTTAATGAACAGAAGCAACAGTAAGGGCATTTTGACCTGCAGATGTGCTCTCTGTCTTCCTATGTCATGGTGCCCATGCAATTTGTAAAACTTTAGTGAGCACATGACATAATGAATTTATTCTCCTGGAGAAAATATGTACAGTATTTTCTTTTCCTCTAGCCTTTTCTTTCTGGAAAATCTGAAGGAATTACAATATTCATTAGTATAAACATATGCCTTCGGATGATCATCACGTCTCATTAAAAATTGAACTAAAAGTAGCCAGCAAATTACGGAAGGTTGACTTGTTGAGCAGAGCAATACATCTAAACATCAAAGCTGCACAAATGTCTGGATTTCCTAAATCCATAAAATTATAAGTAAGCACATGATTTGATGTCGCAAGGAGCTTAGAATGTTGCATATTTTAGATTACACTTTCATATTTTGGACTTGAATGCACTTTAGAAGTTTAATCTGGAGGGTACTATGAATAATTCTTCACACCACCATTCAATATTTAAAATTAGTGCCGAGTACTGAGTAATGGTTTAACAAATGGCAAACACTTGGCAAAGACCCATGTCCATGTAGTGAAATCAGGCCATGTGTACTTTTTTCAAATGGGAGTTTCAATTAAAAAATGTACATATTTGAATTATTTTAAAAAAAAAAAATCTGTGCTGACACCATGTGGCAACATATACAGCTTACAACAACTTAGGCCCAATCCCATTTCTCTTTTTTTACCCCTACCCCTTCCCCTACCCCTTGCCCCTCGCCCCTTGAAACGGAGCTACAAGGGGTAGGGGTAGAAAGTCAACCCCTCCGAATTGGGACACCCCTTCAACAGTCACATACGTCATCACGTAGTCTCACTGGCTTTTACGTCAGCTGATGCGGCGAGCTTTTGCCAGAAATCAAATAGTGTGTACCATATAACTTAATAAAATAAGATAAAACTTAATGCAGACTGATCGGTTCATTGTAAAACATTTATTTACTGATGTAAATGTGGTGATTTCTGTACGTACAGAGCCCAGAGGCAGCTGCCTGCTCCTCTGTCTGATACATGAAGCTTCACTTTTCATCCAAATAAACTAATGCTACTGCCACAGGTGTTAGATTTCATCAATGAGACCAACATTTAAATGCTAAAAAGAATTTAACATGCTGGTGGTAAACCTCTAAAAACCCGTGGATAAGTTAATTAACGACCGCCTTCTCTCCCGGCGGGACCGGGACGAGGACGTAATTTGGCCGGTGGAGCAGCGCTGCAGGCCGGCTGCTGCCTCTGTGAGGAGCCGCTCCTCCTGGAGCTTCACTTCTCCCAAAAATCGTCGGAGCAAACTTCTAACCAGCCGTCATTTGGGTAAACTAACCGCACATTTGGGACCTAAACAGTTACTTTCTCGCAAGAAAAAATATTAAAACTTAATAAAGTGACGTAATAACAGCGCTACAGTGAGAAATAAAACAGCTTTTCGTTTTACAGCCACCGCTGCCGGCTGCCGCAAGATGCATTCTGGGAAACTTTTCATACCCCTCCGTTTGGAGTGTGCCTATGAAAAGTCTCCGTTTGGAGGGGTATGTAGCCCTACCACTTCCCCCTACCCCTCTGTCCTAACGGGGATTGGGACACCCATACCCCTACACGTGAACGCGCAAAACGGAGGGGTAGGGGTAAGTGGTAGGGCCAAGGGGTGAAATGGGATTGGGCCTTCGTGTGACGTTTGCTGCTGGTAATGATCATCAGCAACAAGTATTTCTACTGAAATGTAAATACACTCTTCAAATGTCAAAATAAGAGTGTGTGTGTCGACGTTGGTGTGACAGAGGTGCCTTGAACCTTACCTCTGTGAGACTGTGCGCTTGCTTGAGTAAATCTTCTCTCCGTCTTTCTGCCTGCCTCACATGGAAGGAGTTGCTTTGACTCTGGATGACGAACACTATCTCCCGCAGGTCTGGGTGAACACAAAAGGACAGAGATGAGAGACTGCTCACATGCTGTGAAAAAGGATCATGCCAATCGATGACCTTCTGAGAGCAAGATGAAATAACAGTCACGGTCTGAATAAGTGAGGTGACTTTCGCTAATCTCCGTTATTGGTCTGGTTGTAATAACCAGCACATCAAGAGCTTAATTGGCTTGGGGAGAGAGTATGTAAATGTCACAGCCCAGACTGTGTGACTTAATAAAAGATTAGCAGTCAGAGGAGACTTTCTGTGAGGCACCGTAACACCCAAAAGGTTGACATAGCCCAGCTGTCTACTTCTGACTGAGTGACTCGACTACATTGACAGTAGAACTCATATTGCTACTGCATGTGAAGGCCAAGGTTAACAAGCAGGCAGTAGCTCAATAATGTCTGTAAAAGAACGGCCAACACAGGCTGCTTCACTGCTGATGACATGTTTAGATACCATCTTTGTCATTGACCTGAGTTAGTTCGTTGCAGTTCTTCTTCATGTGAAATCCATTTACAGGGCAATAACAGTGACACAGCTCAGTGAATAATGACATTGGCCGCACAAACAAGTCCACATAAACCCTGCGGCTCTCACGACCAGTACAATCACAACTAGACCAATGGACCTGGGGCGAGGACTATATAAAAAAAAATCTGTCATTTTGTCTTTGGCTCTGTACAATTACATTTCACAACTCCTAAATCCTGTAAGCTGTCCCTCACATCAAATTAAAGTCTGCAGTACCTGGCTGGAATCACTGTGACAACAAAGGATTTCAAGGATTTAGAGCTGAGAGGTGGGAACCAATATCCAGGTGTGAAGTAAAAAGAAAAGCAGAAGAGAAGTTTGAGTTGTTCTGCTATGACAGGCAGCTCAGAAACTTCCCAGTTATGAGATGTGCAGGCCTCTTCGTGTACACTTTCCTCTTAATTTGCACTCAAACAAAGATAAAAGGCTCTGTGCCAAACAATTCTCACTTGCTTAAGACATTTTAATTAGCCACCAAAGTATTTCTACAAAATACTGTCATAGAGGGCATACCATGACATAGATTACCACTATTTTAGTGAAATTAGCTGACTAAGAGTATGTTAGTGTTTTAAGACACAAATAAGTAACAGCCACTACTGACAGGTCTGTAATCTTCTCTTTGAAATAGCTGTGTAGAGGCAATATTAGAACTGCGGCCTTGCTGGTGTTTGCGTCAACCAGCCAAGTTGCAGGAAATATGGTCACAAGCTTCTATTCCTGACTCACAGCACTGAATATGTAAAGTGTTTCGGCAGAACATTATGATGTCAGCAAAGTTGATCTTTGACCATTTCAGTATATTAATATTTCAATATGTCATTCTATTAGACGTCATAATTAGTGTATGAATTTGTTAGTGATGGTAACAAGTAAATAGTGAACTTGACCTTTGACCACCACAATCTAATCAGTTCATCTTTGAACACAAATGGGCATTTTTGCCATCAAGGGATTGCCTCAAGGTGGTCTTGATATATCATACTCAAGAGGCCCAAAACATGGTCACCATGACATAGACCTTTGGCAACTGAAATCTAAAATAATCTAAGAAAATTGCTTCAGGGCATTACCAAGATATTGAGATTACATGGATGGACATTGAGACAGATGAATGGACATTAAGATAGATGGATGGATATTAGATGTGCGGAAAAAAATATCAATACAGCATTGAATCACCATTTCTTGTGTGATAATATAACCCCTATACCAAAGTATTGATTAACTGACAGCAGTTATCAATCTTTTATATATATGAGTTTTTGGTGCGTTGGTCAGTCTGTCTGCTTGGCAATGCCATTTAACACAAATAAAATGATTTAAGTGAGATGAACTGAATGAGAACTCTATCTTATTCAATAAAACAAATGTTGACAAAATGTTCCTTTCGGGACGTAATTTGCAGTCACAAAAAGGTAATTAATGGATCCTAATACATTACTACAACACTCAGCATCACAAAATGTTTAAAATTGCAACAGTATGGTATCGTGATTTAGATATCGTGATAATATTGTATTGTGGGGCCTCTGGTGATTCTTGCATGGACTTAGTTGGGTGCTGAAAACACTATGCCTTCAGCTCTGGCCCTTGCCTGCATGGAGACACAACAAAGAGGGAAGGGTGAGTGCTGACAACAGCAGGATTAGATAAATGGCCTCCTCTTCAATTACACTACTTGAACCAATTTCCTCCCTGGGTTCAGATATTAGCACCAGGGTCAGGGGTAGACACTATGTCAGAGTACAGTATCTGTGTCAGATCTTTTTAATTAAGTGTTGGTGGGTGTGTCGCTCCTTGCTCCGCTCATAACAAAGATCCCATTGATCTTGGAGCCCTGGTGAGGGGGTGGATTTACTTGCTAAATCTCAGCATGTCCATCTCCCAACAGATCTAACCTCTGCCTTCAGCCGAGCTAAGAGAGCGAACACTCCACCACCTCTAAATGTCCTTCTGCTGAGTTTGCTAAATGAATGACTATGTGTGTGTACGTGTGTGTGCATTTGGTTCCCCATAAGGCAGTGCATTTTAAAGCCCCAGGTGATGCTCCTGATACTGCACAGTACAGCAATAATACCAGCTGCATGAGACCAACAGCAAAATCAGATAAGCAGTTTGCCAATCCCTCATTGTGTAGATAATGCGTACCCCATGTCAAAGCAAAGGAGAATGAGGGGTAAAAAAAGAAACTAATTCACTGGCCTTGGCTCCACACTAATGGGTTTCGATTAATCATCAAACAACGGGTAGAATAGGGGAAAAGGAAAAATCCTGTTACAGCGCTGTTCTTCCTTCACCTCCATCATTCCTGTGTCCTTCCCCTCTTAGGTCCAGATTGTCTTTGTGAACTCCCTTGGCACTCAGGCAGACAGAGGTGAGCAATCAATATGTCTACCTGTATTTAATTACCCAACAAAGTTTGTTTTTGTGTGTGGGTTTTTGGTTCCAGCAATGCCACAAAGCAAGCACAGCTAATAAAATCTACATTGCTTGAATGGTTGTTTGGACAGGGGACAGCTACACAGTTGCTGAGAAATTCTTAGTGGTACTTGAGTGCATCATGATGGTCTTTAGGTTGTTGTGCTATCTGAGCAACGAGAGTCATTTCAGTTCTTTAGAAAAGAGCCTCAGAGCTTTTGCTATGTTTGCTGCTTGTCAATATGGGAAAGAGTCCTGCAAGCTCAATAGGTGCCAATTTAGTGCACACCTTTGAAAAGCTTTTAAAACCCCTTTGGGTTTTTTTTTTTTTACTTCTACTTCTTACAATTGAATAAAAAAAAGTTTCCAAAAAGTAAAATAAATGTATGGTTTCCGGATATTCTTATACTAGCAGCAAGGCTGCAAGGTCCTCATGGTCCAACAATCATGAATCATATACCCCTTTTTCTGCCAAATTTAGCGAGCATAAGCTGGTTTTGTAAACGAGGGTAAAAGCTGCTGCCAACTGAATCCACCTTTCTGCTAGGACTGAGGACATACACTGCTAAGGAACAATATCATTATATCCACTTACAGAGTACACATACAAAAGCAGTAGAGAAAGAGTGAATCAAGTTGCTCAATAAAAAAGGATGTGTCATGTGTCAGTGTCAGAGACTCCTAGATTATTTTTTGTGCTTTTTTAAAACTTTTTTTCCATGTTGCAGTTCAGTCTTATCTCTCTTCAGTCTCTTATAAATCAGGAGGAAATGGGGTAAAAATGAGTAGGTTCACCCATGTGGTATGCTTTTTGTCTGGTTTGTTTGTATGGTTTTTTGACCACTGCTATTCTTAGTGATGCTAATGATTCCTCGACCACCATCATGAGTTTCACATTTGCTGTTATTTAGTCAAATGTCACTGTCAACAACAAATGCATTGCTATTAACTTTGATATGAACTTTAATGGTCCCCTGCTGCATCAATTGGAATAACTTTGATTCATTGACAAATGTTAACATGTCTAGGAATTTGGTTTATGGCTAAACATCCAATGAAAGAGATTGAAGGTTAGAGAGGAGATGAAGCCAAAGCCCCGGTCACCTTGGTGCAGATGATTTTATTTTTGCCAGACCAATGGAACTAGAAAGCATGAGTGTAGTGTTCGCTTATCTCGCCTCACTTCTTCTGTATTCCATAGAGGCCACTCGACTGAAAAGAAAAAAAAAAGACTGTATCAGACTTGAAATATATTGGTTGAAATGAGACACAGGAGAATTCTGCCTCCTTCTCTCTCTGATCTGATGCTTTTCTCAGAGCATGGAGCCGCTTTTTAAAGGCCATCGCCATCTGGTCTATGGCAAACTGTGCAAAGGCTTGGAGTGTTGTGTGTACTCACTTCCTTGCCGTCTCTGCATATAAGAGGGGGGAGGATCAGACTGATTAAAGAATCAAGACTGGCGAACTTAAATGCGTTTGTATTCCTTGGTGCATGCACGCGCACAGGATGGCGTAGTAAATATTCACACTGGAGTGTGCTGTCGTAGTGGCGCGGCCCTGCAGTGTCACCTCATTGACGCAAATCAATAGTGACACTTCCTTAGAGCGGGATGGCAGACTTTGCCAAGTGGCAGAGAGGCTGAGAGCACACTGACCTCTAGGCACTCCTGCAGCTCTGTCATCTCCATCAGTGTCACAGAGCAGGTGTGTGTAGTCACTAGAACTGTCAGAGGGACGCTTCACTCCAGCCTGGAGTATCTCCATCCGCAGAGTTAAGTAAACACATCCATATTAACAATGAACAACTGGCTAAATTTGGAGTGCATGCATTGAAATCCGGTTCAGACCTCAGAAAAAAAACGGAAAAAAAGAGGAGCAAAAGGATGGAGAGAGGATCAATAGTGCAATTTCAATGACAAACGTCTGCAAAAACCTAGAGGGATAGGATTCTGTGAGTGGGGCCATTAGGCTGTTGTGAGAACAATGAAACTGTCATGACAAATCCAGAGCTCTTCATTGCCAGACCATATTCGGAGATGACAGAGGATGTCAGTAGCTCATTTCCATAGTCGGCAGGTCTGTCTTCCCATCCAGTGGCTGATTGCGCTGGTGTAAAACCTGCTACACTCCAGTGACTCACATCATTGGACTCCCCAAGACAAGATGGCTCAGAATCTGATCTGCCTTCTCCTAACCCCCCCCCTTCCATCTCTCCTTTCCTCACGTCCAGAATGGTGCATGTGAGAGACAAAGTGCACCGAGGAGAATGAGGTTGCAGTTTCCTGACCAAACTAACCATGACCGTCACACCAGATAGCACCAGGATTTAATAGCCAATCCACAGGCATACGGTGATATTCAATCTGGAGGCTCAAATTCAATATAGCCAACTTTTGAGACTATTGAGAGTTTGATTTAGCCACATAAAAATAATTTACTTTCCCTATGGGCAATCATCTAGCGTGGCATAGGCCTATGTGTCATGCAGCAAGTGCAACGATTTTCTATCAGCCTTCTTCTCATATTAATACAGACTTATAATTGCCTTGCACAAGATCAATAGGGAGCATGGTGTATTTAACTTTCAGCTTACTAGTGGAAAGGTCAGTGTCATAAATATCTCAGTAAAATGGAGAGAAGGAAACAGCAGACAGTAAGGGAGCGACACGAGGAAGCAAACCAATAGAGAGATTGGGAAATGCACTAAGATTGCAAAAACAAAATAGGAACTTTGAGTGTGTCTGTGACTGTGTGTGTGTGTGTGTGTGTGTGAAAGATAGATAAGTACACGAGACAAAAGCCACCAGAGGGAAAAGTCATTCTCCTGTAAAAATCAGCTCATTACAAATCTCTCCAAGTAGTAAAACAAGACACACATACAAAACAATCGCACGGCAGATGCAACATGAACAGGTAGGAAAGAAAAGGTCTCCAACCTGTGATAATCGCACTCATTACAGGTTCTCAGGAGTTTGTGACTCCATGGACAACTCTGCTGAAGACTAATGAGCGCTGAACTCAACCCTTAAACCTCACTTTGCATCAATGATTCAGGAAGCTGAGGCAATTAATGCTTAACAGATTCCAGGTTTTGCTTATGAGACACATTCATTACCTATTATAGTATTAAGAATTCGGATGAGACACCGCTTGAAAATCTGCTTGTTTATCCCTGATTCTGAAAAGTAGATTTTGTTTTAATATGCATGAATTCTTACCATAACAACACACATATCCAAGCACTGTTTGTGACATTTTGGTGGATGGATGTGTGGTGTTATTTTTAATTTGCAAAATAAAGTCATCAGTCGTGTTAAGAATATTGAACAAAGAAAAGAGTAGTCAATTCAGTTTTGTGACAGGCAGGAAGCCAAGCACTGTAAGGACACATCGGGGGACAAAAGAAGGGAAATAAGGACAAGTAAAATACATAGGGAATATAAGGCAGTATGTAAGAAGGCTTCAGTCAACAGCTTGTGAACACTGTGGCTTCCTGAAAATACAATGCACATCACCATGACCTGAGGAAAACCGACACCAAGCCAGTGCACGAATATAATACACCTGCGGAGGTGTTGGTGGAGGGGACAGTGGCACTGCTTTCCTTGATTTAATTTTTGTTAAAGTGATAATCTGATTTAAATCCTGGCACAACATCTCTACTATCAAGCAGTACCATTCTCTGTTTGTGCTACAGAGCTGCCCTATACCCTCAACTATCAAACACATACATCAAAAAGAAAAATCCACCTTTAATAAAATGCTTGTGGCAAGGTACCTTACATGGGCTATTTGCTGGAACATTTTTCTTCCTCCCACGGATAAAGAACCAAACATCAACAATACACATGTGGATTTAAATCATTCCCTTAATGTCACAGAGCAAGGCTTTCCTTCTTAAATTTGCATTTTTGCAACAAATTTTAACAATCACAGTAAAAAAAAACACAGCTATTGACTGTAATTATGGCTTAAGCACAAATAAATATCTTTCCATTGCTTAACTATAATGCAATGCAGCTAAGAGTTTAATTACAGGATTTACTCTGAGGAAAACTACATTTTTAAATTTGCCAACACATTCATATTGTGTTTTGTTATAACACAATGAAATACGCAGTCAACGCCATGCCTGCACACTTCCACCTCGGAGCAGCAGTGAACCTGTGACAGTCTCACAAACTCAAATCAAAGACAGCCAGAGTTATATTGGCACAACCACTAATACTTGCCACTGATGATGCACACTAACAAAGATGACAAACAACATGATAATCAAATGCTAGTCAACAACAAAAAACAGCTTTAGACTGAACTGTAATTACCTGTGGTTATGTTAGCCTAACTAACGTTAGCCTCTGTGAACGTCATACAAGAAGTATTTCTACAACAGTTACATGTTGCAATTCACAAACACTGATTGCTCATTTGTAATAGGCGACAATGAAAACACCCACTCACACAATCTGCTCAGCCATCTGAGGCTCAGGCAGCAACTCTGACCTCAATGGGCTCTATGCACAGCTCCACTACTTCCTGAACTTAGTGCTGTTCCTTTGTTACATTATTGGACAAACTGATTGATCCAGGTGTGTCTGACCATTGTGACTACTCAGACACACCTGGATTAATCAGTTTGTTCAATAATGTAAGACAGGAAATAAAGGAGCATCATTAAGTTCAGGAAGTAGTGGAGCTGTCTAAAGCCCATTACTCATGTAAACCACATGAAAGGAGGAAGCACATGTGCTACTCAGGCATTTTCATAGTAAAAGCAGATTTAGATAATTTCATTCAATTAAAAATTGTTGTTTTATTCTAGTTTGTCTTGGCTCTCGGGGGCCAGACAGATCAATCCCACAGGTCGTGTCTGCAGGCAGGCCATAAAATGCCCAGGTCTGATTTCTAGAATTCAGCCAGCTCATAACGGCTGCTCCTCAGGTACTGCAGGTCAAGGCACACACCTTCCTAAGCAAAAATCACTTGTTGACCTGAGCACAAGTCTGTCTAATATTTTCCTCTGCTCACAGTCTTGACACTGTTAATTCAGTGGTCAACCAATTGAATGTGATTTTAAACATTGACCACAGTTTGAAAATAGAATTGTATGACTTCAAATGAAGTGAATGATATGATTTCCTCAGTATGAAATCCATCAGGCAGGATTTCAATTAGAAACATTGACAGAAAAAAAACTGAAAAATTTAACATGCATATCTCCACTGGCCAAGTATGAAATGCATTAACTGTGTAAATTTAAAGGTATACTGAATAAAAAATTGGCCTAATCGTGAGGTAAGTAATACATTACAGTGATCTGGGTTAAAAGCCAACTGGATTTTAGTCAAAACCACCTCATTTATTCATTACATAAAAGATAAGAACATTAATGGCCTGGATCTACTTACTTAAAAAGCTGTGCTTGGCACACAAGACATTAAATGTCTGACTCAGACTTATAGACTTTACTTCATTAACAGTTCTCCTTTTCTGAATGCAGCATCTATATACCACACATGTCCGTATGTGTTCCCTATACCCAGAGCAAAACTGGACATGATCTATACCTTCAATTTAAAAGTTGCTTTAACTGAAAAAGTTCATTAAATGCATCATTACTCATAACTGTGACTCATCTACTGCGATACTGTGCACATAAAACATTATTTTATCCATTTTATTTTCAGACTCGGGCCTGAAAATTAAAGAAAGTGATACATTTATTGGGCTTGAAAAAGGCCTTCAATATTTATGAAATTGTCATGTTTATTGGATCTTAGGGTGTTATGATTTAGAGAAGAAAAAGAGAGATGCCATGTTAATGTAATATTTCTACATTTATAAACCAGAGTTGTTAGCCAATAGAAGAAATGAACTCCTGTCTGCTGACATTTATGCTGGCATTATGAAGCTACAATAAAAGCCAAAGCACACTTTTTGATAAATGAAAGTTGTTTTTCTGATTCCATTTAATAATTGTGTTGTAGAAGTTCATTCAGCTACATTCAACGGGGAGTCAGGGACCGTGAGCACTGATGCAGAATGTACACATGCATGAACATTTTCAGTCTAAATCTTCCTCTCATTGTAACAGTGGCACAACAACGTTCAGCATCCTCAGGCACTATAGGTGATGTTCTCCAGGGTTTCAGCAATCTGTGTTGTTGAGCTGTAGCCATGTTGATGCAGCACAATATGGCCAGAGGAATCACACATGCTCTTTGTTTGCTCTAGATATATTTAATAATGTAGACACAACACAGTCTTGACATAATATTTATACACAATTCCTATTGTGCAGACTATCAAGACATAATTTTAATCAGAGTTGGCCCTCTCCAAAGAAACACTGTTTTATTACCCCACATAATTTTTTTAATACCTCCTCAAAGGCCACCAGCTCCTTCAGAATAAGAAAGCAGTGATACCTTTTGATGTTTGTTGTATTGTTAAAACATCTGAAATCCCGACTTTCCTTTATTCATGTTTTGAATTCCTGCCCATAAACAATATTCTCTGCAGGCGAGCGTAGCTTTTCTGGTGTGACAAAGGGAATTACTATAGCGGTGCCAGATAGTGCAGCTCCATTTTTCAGATAGCTGTCTGTTTGTATTTCCTCTCTGTGCTGACGTGCCAAATGAGAGCATTATGAAGTTGCTTTTGTGTGCTTTTGCGTCTGTAGTGACCCAGTTGAATGAACAACAGGCAGAGGTCCAGAAAACTGGCTCCAAACTCCTCTGCAGGCTCCCGAAAATCACACTCAGATGGTGATTGTATGAGCCCCCTGAAGCATGAAAGGCATGCATGAGATCCTTTTATTTGCTCTACTTATGAAATTCCTGGTTGCTGTCAAATCGATAAAGAGATGGGACTATATTTGTAAAAAAAAAGAAAAAAAAAAAAGTCTGAGGAACTCTGAAGATTATTTTTTCAAAGTAGCCCTCAGACAAAAGCTCTTTCACCATTTCCATTTCATAGCATTTACTATTCAGGTTTCACACTGCCCAACATTTCATTTCGATACTTAATATTCATGATCTCATCAAGTGATAATGTATTTCAATCCTTTGAGCATACAGCTCTTTCAAAACTGAAAATATACTCAGTAAGAGTTCCTCCCTTCGAATGCCATCCAACATTACGAATTAGTTCCACTGATGTAGACAGAGCCACATTTCAAACACAAGAACAAAGCCCAAAAATGGCCGGTGCTACAGCAGCACAGGTTCAATCAAAGACAGCAACAATATAAGTGATAAAAAATGAATATAAACATGAATACATATACAATATAACATGAGAGTATTTGGGAACATCTTGAATTACAGCCAGAAAATGGCATTTATACAATTTTTAACATTTAGGGCCTGTTCCTTTTTATAACAGTAAAAGCCTCAGTATGTAACTTATTTGGCTTTTTATTAGGAAAAATCAAATATTGCTTTCATAAATATGTATTTCACTTAAGTCGTAACACACCCGCATACAAATGAAAGTTTTCTCGTACCTTAGAATGAGTTATTGTTACAAGTCGTTACAAATACATAAGTGGGTGACACACCGAACCGAGGCTGCCATGTTGCATCGCCATTTTTTACATTCAGTGGCAGCGTGACCGTAGGTAACCACGGAAACTCACCGGAGCAGTCGGCTCGGGGAGAATGTTTTCCAGGTAGCGCCTGTTAAAACTGTCACCACTGTGTAGTGTGAGGAAGGACGGAGGCACTGGTGTTGCATTCAGGTGCAGTCAGGCACCTGAATGACGCCGTCGGCAAACCAACCGGATGCCATTTTACTCGAGGAGAGAAAGACGGTAAAACGTGGGTCAGGTAAACAATACGACATCACCATGACAACATATCGTCACGCCTGTATTGTTTTGCCTCGTGCTGGCGGACCACTTGTTTACACAGATGCTTGTTTATCCTGTTACATGCAGCATCTGTTGTCTGTCTGACTTCTGCCCGATTTCACGTGAATGCAACATCAAGAATACGTTCCGATATGCAACCGCACCGCTAGATGGGGGTAATTCCTACATATTATACCTTTAAGTCTGTTCGTAGGCAAAAATGGCCACCTACGGAAAAGGCTGTAATTTTTGGGAATTTTGATTTTTTTTCAAACTTTCACTGCATAGCTAATGTTTTTGATTAGCTTCTGTTCTTGCCATTCATATAAAACAATCATTACTTTTTTTTATTTTCTTAACCCCTTAATTGACAGTTTGTTTGCACAATGCCCTTGTTTGTAAACAACCAGAAAATGAGAACTTTATATATTCTCAGTGCCACTGGGTTTTCTTATATTTGGAGTCGTACAGTCTGGGGTATGTAAATGATTGACCACAACATTGTTTTCGACACAATTTTATTTTTGGGCAGAGAGGCAAATTATGTAAAAAAAAATCCTGTTTAGTCTGTTCGTGGCCAGAAAATGGCCACCTACGGAAAAGGCTGTAATTTTTTAGAATTTGAATTGCGTAAGTTTTTAATTAACTTAAGTTGTTGTCATACGTATGACGTATGAAATAACCTTTTTTTTTTTTTTCTTAACCCTTCAAATGCCAGTTTTCTTACATGATGCAAACAAATAAACACACTGTAGTCTGTATTCTTAGTGCCAATGGGCTTTCTTGTATTTGTGGTATGAGTCTTGGATATATAACAGAATCACAATAACATAGATTGTTATGCATTTTTAGTTTTCTTGTAGGTAAGCAAATTACATCAAAAATCACACTTAGCCCTTACATTGAAAAAATGCTCTAAAGAAACACACATTTTTTTTAAGGCAATATCACATATCATCTTCCTGAGACATATGTCAAAATTGTGTCATTCATTTGCTCCTTTGTAGCGCATATGCCACCTATGATCCCTAGTGAGGAAACTAGAATATTACTTGAAATTTCCCCCATGGCCGGAAATGGGCTACTGGCATAATCTGACAAAAAACATTAAAAACCATACATTTCAAGTCTCTAGTTTAGAATGACACCCATTTTACCTATTTTGTATAATTTTATACTGGAAATAACAAGGGATTATTGGGGAGACTCAATTCACTGCAACTGAACTGTAAGGTCACTTATTTGTGCTTTGATTTCTAAAAAAAGCACACACACATACACACAGCACACACACACTTTTTTTTTTAAAGGCAGCAACAACTATCATCATCAGACATCTTGAAAATCACTCATATGTCAGAATTGTGTCATTTATTGGCTCTTTTGTAGCACATAAGCCCTTTTTTACCCCTAGTGGCAAAATAGAATATAACATGAAATTGTTAAATTTCAAGTCTCTAGCTTAGAATGAATGACACCCACTCTTTTGTATGATTCTATACTGGAAATAACAAGGAATTATTGGGAGACGCAATTCACTGCAACTGAAATGCAACAATTCTTATGTGTGCTTTGATATCTAAAAAAACTTTTTTTTGTTTTAGGCAACAACAACTATCATCATTAGACATCCTCAGGATCACACACATGTCATTCATTTTCTCCTTTGTAGGGCATATGCCACTAGTAACCCCTAGTGGGAAAATAAAAAATATTACATTAAATTGTTCCCCTGGCCAAAAAAGGGTTACATAATCTGACAAAACATCAAAAACCATTAATTTCAAGTCTCTAGTTTAGAATGACACTCATATTACCTGATTTGTATACTTCTATACTGGAAATAACAATGAATGAAAACATGTGGTTTTAATGGGTTTCAATTGGCCAAAAATGGTCATGATAGAGATAAAGGGGATGATTTTGTTTTAACATAATATTACTGATATATTTGAAGTACTGATGATGGAAAATTGAAATTCAGACAAATGTCCAGACCCTTGTGGAGTTTCATTCCATTTGCTTTAACACAGACGAAATGATCAACAAAAAGAAACCAGGATGGCCAAAAAAGAGTTAATATATACAGGGTATCAATGAAGTATGCTGCCATTTAGCTCCTTGTATGGAATATATTTTGTCAGAGGACATGAAGTGTAAGTAATTAATTCATATGTGAGGGGCAATTAGTAAAGTGTAATTTACTCTAAGGTTTCCCTTAAATGGTAATCTGTTACTCCACTATTCCCTGTGTTTCTTTCATATACACCAATAACTCAAGCAAAAAACCTATTCAAAAAACAAAACAAAATTTGATGTCATCAAATGTCATGTACTATCTAATACTGATATAATATATTTAGTTTATTATCACATTACTGTAGACCAAAAAAAGAGAAGAGAAGCAAAGACGGTAAAAACTGGAAATATTTTTGCATTCTTGCTTGTAAGTTCTCTAAAACGATAATTGAGTGAGACAATTCTCTTCCAGTTGATGAATTAATGGATTAATTGACGAATCATTCCAGCTCTCTGGCCCACATATACAAACTACTGACACAGTAATTTGCATTTTGTAATGGAATCCGGTTCTAACCTATGATAACTCTTGCTTCTTAGTGTCATTCAGATTGGATTTTTTTAAAAAAAGAAAAAAAGAAGAAGACTTACCCAGTTGATTGTTGTGGATGACATGCATATCATCTTGGCTCTGAAAAGACAGAGATACTGTTTAATAATTAGAGCATCAAAAAAGTTATTCAGACGTCTTCAAAGAATGACCTACATACATCCGTTTTTTTTTGTTATTACAAAAGATGTAGAAAACGGCTCATGTGAAGATGCTCCGTTTCAGCTAAATACTCTATTTCCTCTTCCTAATCACTAATTAAGACTTAATGATACTAAATATGGAAACCCCTAAGGGTTATTTGGAGAAATAATGGGCGATACTCCACGTCATTAGTCCTTCCTAATTGTGTGGATTTTGTGCCCGCAGCATTTAAGCTGTAAGCATTCAGCTCAATTAAGGCTTTGAACACTGTTACACCTCCAGAGCTGTCAAGCACACTCGGCAGACCATGGAGGGATGAGTAAATCAATCACAAGCAGAGCAAACTTTGAAGAGCTGTCTTTTACCTCCATCTTTCAGAGGAAATCTTTCAGTCTTGGGAGAAGGCAAGAGCGTGCAAGTTCTGGCTGTTTCCAGCTCTAGAGCGAGAGCGGCAGAGTATTAATAGATAATGACAAACCGAGGCCTGTTTTGATTTATGACTTCCTCTAGACTAACAATCATTTCACTGGCAAGCTGTTGCAGCCTTCAGAGGGCTTAACTAAGTCATAAATTCACTCTCAGCGGGTGTGGTGCAGTAGTTACAGGGAATCACAGTAGTTTGGTGGCAGTTGTGTGAACCAGCCTATATGTAACCCACAATATCAGCATTCGGAAGACTACCAATTTTCATAATAGACAGCAACCTATTCATTTAGCCAATTCCCTGGCTGTGAACTGCTTCTTGCAACTGTCGTGACCACACATCCCTTCATTTTTTGTGGGGCACTGCCTCTCCATCCTATTATATTCATCAAATCAAGAACTGAGGTTTTTCAAGCATCAAGCAAGCAAATTTTCCAAATATAGAAATGACAGTAGAAAGGTCACCAACTATAAAGATACACACCGAGATGGTTCAGGCGCATGTCTTCTCTTATTTTTCCAGGTGATCAGAGTTAGAGGCAAATGTATGCACAGGCAGACAAGATCATATCAGGGTGATTTAATTCAGTGAGTACAAGACATCAGCTTAATTGGACTCAGTAGCATTAGTCATGCCCACAAGGTTTCTGTCTCATCTTATCACACACTACTCCTCTGAAATCATTTCCTTAGCTGAAGAGAGAAGGCACCTCAAGGAAAAAAAAATGCATCTCATAAGCCATGAGAATCTGCCTCATTATCACATAATTACTAATATAAAATCTTTCAAACTTGAAAATGTATATTGTGTAAAAACAGGTTAAGGTAGAGAGAAAACTTCTCCAAAGCATGAGGCTAGTCATTCTAGATACACATTAAGGAGCGTAGGAGTTTGTCTGGGTGAATATGATAGCTGCTATGAAGAGTGGCAGGTGCAAAGTTTCTCACTCTGTCTCCTCCAGCACAACACAACTCTCTGGCAGAGACAGACAGAAACGGTAAATCACTGCACTGTCACTGCCAGAGAAAATAAATCAAGACCCCCAGCGTGATGAATAAACCGATTGGTGAGACGTTACCAATTACATTGATGGTGTGTGCGCAACTGTGTCTGTATACGTCATGTGTGTCTACAACATGATTTTATATGGCACAGGAAAGAATGTAATATGTTATGACAGATTTCATTGAGACCTAATGAGAAATCTCTAACTCTAGCTGAACTGTAGAGACTCTTGACAATGTTGTATGTCAAACTGTAATGTTCAGTGTATCTGACAATTTATTTTTTAAATGAGCTGTTTTAATGAAGGAAAAATATTGCTCTGATCTAATTCAATCAGACCATTATTTTGACAAAGGACAGCTTCCTGCAGAACTGACTCAGGCAGAAACCACACGGTCATCTGGCAAAAAGAAAAATGTGCACCTGGTTTAAGCTTCTGCAAAACATCACACAGCAAGACATTGATTTGACCAATCAATTACGTGCAAGCGCACACCACTTTGTACTGCACGTGATTGCTGTGCACCTGGTGAGCTGTAAAATCCTGTTGTACAGTATTACAAACCTCTCTGCCGTGTTTTGTCATATGTTTATCCTTCAAACTCATGGAAGCACTCAACCTGGACTTCTCTCACCAGTACCTGTAGCAGCACAACGCTAAATGTAGCCTTTTCCTAGCGCTCACCAAGGCAATGGTAGTAGGAGGTGCAAAAAGGTAATGGATTGCAAGTATGACGTATGAAGATTCGCAAAATGTTTAAAATCACAATGATTTCACTTTGTGACTTCAGTATTGTGAAAATATTATATTGCAAGATCTCTGGTGATTCCCACCCAGTAACAGCTCTGTAGGGAGTTTTTGTTGTCCTTTCAGTGCTTCCCTATGTTTTTCAAGATGACTTTCCAGTGTATTTGAAAGATTTCATATTATCTTCCGATGTGAAGCAGAATTAAACATCTTGAAATTATTTCTATTCAATGTTATTACACCCAAAACAATAGCCATAAAGAATTAATGGATCCAGAAATGCAGAATCAATTGGTTTACTGTCGATATCAGACTTCAAGTAAAAACAATTAAGTTCTGGACTTATTTCTATCATTGTTCTTTGTGTTTACAGACCAATAAATGATAAGGACAGCTTTATGACCCAAAGTCACTTCATTATATATTATGCTTTTTTTCTTTTTAAAATTAATGTTCCAATTTTTGGTCCAAATGTGAACATGGTGAAACCATGGTGAAACCATAAGACCAGAAACTTACTCACAGGGCTTTTAACAAAATGCCTCATTGTAATTCCTGCTCCTCAGTTGCACTTCATAAAATCCCAGCAGTTGAGTGACAGGTAAGCTACAAATCTTTCTCTGGTAAATGATCTAATATTCTGCGGCAGGCTGAGCTCAGATCAGGTCTAACATCATTTTTACCATTACTGTGAGACGAATTATTCTCAGCTCACAGAGCTCGGCTCTTTCTGGCCCTCTATGGCTCCGTGCACAGGTAACGCTCTCCTTTATCCCACCTGACAGCAGGCTGTCAGCCATTTGCAGCAGGAATCAGACACCCATAGGTGTTAAAAAGGAATTGCTATGAGTCTACACTGTCCATCTGAAAGGGTTAGATTCACCATCCCTTGAGCACTTTTGATCTGCAGCAGCACAGCAGTGATGCAGACAGACAGAAAAATTGTGCCTCGTGTAGCTTAACCTAAGAACAGCAGCAGCACTGCGGTAAAGGCTTTCTTGGCTGATACGTACATGTGTAAACTCCTCGGGAATGATCCTCCACCTACTTAATGTGACTGTTGTGTAGTCAAGGACACCTGCAAAGACAACTCTTTGATCCCTTCCTTTGATTTGGAAGCTCTCCACACACAGACACGGCCCCCTGCTACATCTACCAGTCCCGGAGGTAGAGACGCTCCGCTGATGTGAGTGACCCGTCAGGTCACATTAGCTTTAAGTTCACTGACGGCAAGAATGATTCAAGGTTGCAGGATTCTCAAAATTTTGACATGTTGGAGGAAAATGTGTGATGTTTACAGAAGCTGGCTGTCAAGAATGACTGAGCACCTTTTGTAACCTGAAGGGTTGAACGCTTAATGACATAACGACTTAATGACTTGAAATGTCTGCTCCCTGTGAACATCGGTTTTTCTTATCAGGGTATTTTTTTCCCATTTTGTTGATGTCGAGTAAAGATTATGATTAAAACTGCTGATTACAGATTAGCAAAGGAACAGAGTCTAAAAACTGACAACTTGCTCTTACTGATGCTAAACACATGCACAATGAGTCATATCACAAGTGGATGACAACTTGGTGACCAGGGATTATCTTTTGGTTTTAATGTAAAGGGCAAGCCTGGTGTTTTTCAGTGTGTGATATAGTCAGCATTATTGACTATTATCATTAGATAAATTGTTATGTTTGTAAAATATCACTTAAATGAAAACATATATCATATAGCCTATATCTTAACTTCTTAAAAGACTCAAGCGTCATCAAATGTCTGGTAGGCCTACTGATCAACCACAAGTCTAAAAACTCTCACATGCAAGAAGCTGGAACCAAATAATGGGAGGGGGGGTTTATTGACTATTTTTTGCTTGAGGAATTACTGAATCTGAATACGTTTTTCTCCAACAGTCAAATAATCAATCAAATAATCGTTTCAGCTCAAGAAAAGGCCAAAACCAACACTGACTTATCCATTCAGCAAACAATACTGATGTGTTCAGTGGGAGCCAGTGGTCTTAGGGCTGAGAGCTCAGAAAGTATTGCAATGGTGTAACACATTGTTGGTTTTGGTCTTTTCACAGGATTTGTGCAGACAAAGAAAAATATACAATATCGACTTACTTTGTTATTAAATCTGAATTAAAAGATCTTTCTAATCAAACTTCTTGTTCCCAAAAAATGCTTGACCAAAGAACTGAATGTCAACAGAGAGGAGGTGATGTGTCTCTATGGGCCTCACTTCCTGACAGTGTGAAGCAGAAAATGTGTCCCATAAATCTGACTAATGTTAGCTAATGCTAATCGACGTGCTGTCCTTTGTACTATGCAGCTAACCAAGACAAATGACAAAGGGTAATTATATGCATCCAGTCAAGGTGACTTTAACATATAATTAACTAGCATAAAACACAGTGGCAATAGCACTGGTTGGTATCCATAGTAACAAGCATCCTCCCGTCCTCAGTAAAAATGAGGAAAAACACAATAACCTGTCTACATTATTTCAAATTACAAACTTTTCATGTCAGTTTGCTCTTTCCAACTCCCTTTGTGTCTCTCTCTCACACAAGCATGCAGGCACGGCACACACACAGAAAATGGATTTGATTAAGAGCAAGAGACTCAGCTTCATTAATAATAAAGAATAAAGGTGAGAATAAAAGACTAATGTCACTGCATTTACATTTCACATTTGCAATCTAATGTAATTAGCCGGATAAATTCATTTTTATCCAGAGACAGCGAGTCTGAAAAAGGTTCTTTGTTGTCCACAATGTAGCAGAAATGTTAAGCATTTGCCAAGATTGTGATTTTCTGAGCTCATATTGGCGAGTGCAGCTTCAGTTAGGTGCACCTGCTTTATTGCTTTCCTCCTCCTCTAATATAAGTTTGCTGCCCTTTCTTGTTTGTGATCCCTGTGACTCTACTGTAAATGTTTGTTTAGCTGGACGAGCAAACTTTCACAAATGAAAGTATGTGTTGCAGAGTTTGTGGTCTATAGTTTTCATTTCTTAAAACAAATAAAAAAAATAATTTATTGCCTCTTAAGATTTGATGGAAATTTCCACCTCCCTTCTTCCTCAGCCAGTATTAACCACTGTGGTGTGTTATTCGATAAAGCTGATCTTTTTTACACTTTCTCACACAGTAAAACAGTTCAACAGGGTCATTCCCACTTAGACTGTTCACAGGGGGATTCAGCTTTGTTTTTCTAAGCACAGGAAAAACTGTTGCCAACAGAGGCGACCAGACCGCAAAAAATTGTTGACAGTGGTCCAAATCTGGTTGCCTGGAGCAACGGGGCAAACGTTGCTGTCAAGCCCTGCTGTGGAAGTTATTTAGGGTCACAGTATGCTCCCTGTCCTCTGAAAAAGATGGCTGATAGATGTTTTTGTCCAGATTTTAGCCACAAAAGACTTTTAAAAAAAGGAGATTGGTCACACAAGATAACAGTACTGAAGGCTGCACCCTGGCTCGCTGGATAATATCTCAGGATTGATGGTTCCTGTCTAACTTTAGTAGATTTTTGAAGTTAATACCAACCCTCCAGCAAGCTGTCAATAAAAATGATCATCTTCAAACAATGATTTTGGCTGATATCACAGCTTACACAGGCCTTTTGTAGACACCTCAACTTCTGAGATATTTTAGGCTGCACACTCAGCATGTTTAAGATCTACCAACAGAATTTCAATGATGTTCCAGTCGGAGAGGATGGCACAGGCCACTCCAAAAGCTTCCTCTTGTGTTTCTTGAACAAGTTCATGGTGGATTAGCATCCTGAAATATGACACTCAGTGGAATCTATTCTCTGCTCCATCTCTGCAATGTTTCCTTTACCATCGGCAGCCACACAACCTAGAGAATACTGCCATCTGCCAAACTTTTGCACAAATAAATTGTGTTTTAATTTTTTTTTTAAAATATATATAGCCTATATACGTATAATCATCAAATATAACAAACCTTTTTGTACATATCTTAGCTACTTTCTGTTGGAACCAGTTGGGCCTTCCCTCTGCAAGCACACTGACTGCACAGGAACTGATGTGGATGAGCTTTGAAGTTGAGTTAACTTCTGTGTTTTGTGATTTGGTCAGATGAAGCTGGTGGGGTTAGAAATATCAGGATTCTAGCAGTGCAAAGCAGCATCTCGGAAATGGCTTGGAAGTGACTGCTCATTAACAATCAGTCACACTTGAGTCACTATTTCAACCTGTTTATTTCTCTAATAGGAAGAGAAAAAATGAGGATCAGCTTTATTGGCACATAGAAAAATATACTGAGAAGCAAAAGCTGGCTGACACCAGGCATAATGCAAATACAACATAATAGGATTTGACCTTGTCTTGTTCGTCCTTATGTTTTTTTTTTGTTTTTTTTTCAAAAATAGTCAGTTTGACAGCCCCTGCTGTTTAGTCTTTTTCTTTTCCTAGGTGGTTTTCTTTTTCTTTGGACATGGCAGGGGAGACATCAGCTGGGTGCTGTTCCTGATGTGGATCACCTGAGTCCGGCGATCTGCACCAGCTGATGTTCCACTCTCGGCCCTTGCAACATCTCTTCTCCCAACCTCCAGTGCCAGAATGCACTTCAGCACACATACAGACAGCCGCATGACTCCACACTTCCTCACAACTCCACACTAATACCACTGATGGAACTGATTAACACATCTCACACTTACTTGTTGGTTTATTAAAAATATGTTAAAATTAAAGCTGCCTTTAAAGCCAGTATTTTGCATCCAGTCTCATTTTAGCCATGGCAATCTGAGCCAGGTCATGACATCAGTTAGTTATATTTTCTGTGACTCGACAGTATGGTTACAAATGAGATGCACAAACGGCGCTAGTCTTGTCTTTGCTTGTTGAACGCCAAACAAACATTCACTGGGGAAAAGTGCATTGCTAACATCAGTTTGTTTGATTAACTAGTGAAGTGCAGTACATGAACTTAAAGGTCACTAATTCATCTGGATTCAGTTGTGTGTCCTTTCATCTGCTGACAGCACAATGTCTGAGCATGGCTTGTAAGCCAAAGCACATTTTTACGCTCCTGCCAGCCAGTGCTTCACCTGCCAACTGATGTCAATCAAACACTGACCCCCACTTCATTCTGTCTGAGATGAAGTAAGAACATTTATGATGCCTTTTCTTCTGTTCAATAATTTTTACCTTTGGCTCAGTGCGTGGCCAAGAATCGTGAAGATGGAGGGAGCTAACGACTGCTGGTGCAACTTGAATCTGCCAAGACATGGCCCCAAATTACGCAGATAGGAGAAGGGAGAAATGGGTGTTTCCTGAGTTGTTGCTAACAGTTTGAGCCTGAGAAGTGTAATATGAAATGGTTAATACTGGGATTTGACATTTTGGTTTTTATCACAGAGCTCTACCTCCAGGAAATCAATGCCAATGATTGTGCCTGACGAACTGTTGTTATTCACAGTTTTTGTCCAGTTGCAGAGAGCTCATTAGATGATCATTGGCAGCATTCATCCAGGTTTGTAATACCCAAAAAAGAATCTCTTCTGCTGCAATAAGGTCATTGCAGAGGAGCTGAAGCAATGATTAACACTCACGCGTCATCTCTTTAGTTTGATTTTCTTACAACAATTTGCTCAAGGTGAGGGGTGTGTTGGAGAATAAGAAAAGCTCTTTTTTGCATGCAGTGACAACCTCTTAGGAACTGAAACAAATCATTGCAAAATTATGTTTGCCACAGAGCACGGCAACCTACAAAGAACAGAAGATGTTGTTGTCCAATCAGACATGATGAGCTGAATTGATTGGGTTGTTAGGGAAGGCAACAGCTCTTTTCTTTGAAGAGTGGTCATTATGTCAACAACTGAACTGCACTTAAGACAGAGTGCAGTCAACACAGAGATGAAGATCTATACCCATCAAAGGACAATACTTATCTAGGTGGGGATGATGGAAAATAAGGGGTGTTTGTTTTCTACATCTCCTACTTAATGTAATTGTGGAATACATTAAAAATTGAAGTAATGCTGCTTCTTTGGGCTGTGAAGCACACCACCATGTTTCCTGCACAGGCAGGAACCATGAAACAGTTTGGACAATGCTACTTCTTGAAGCTTCAAAAACACACATCATTCGCAAAGATCTGCAAATTCAATCACATCAGCTGTGGTGGTTGTGCTTTTGTCTAAAATGGTGGGCTGCTTTTTCCCCACATCTAGGAACATGACCTGGAGTCTGAGCTGACCCTTGCCAAGGAAACCTTCCTGTTTTGTCTGGGATTTCTTTAAAAAGTGTCCTTGTGTGTCATTAAAAATATTGCAAAAGTTTAACATATTTGTTGACTTTGGACTCTCAGTGGGAACTTTGTGAATAATTTCTCACTCAGTGTAGTCCTTATGCATCTATCCCCTCACTGTTCAGAGTCCTCTGGGTGCTGGAGATCAAGACAACTTCTGCTTACATTAGCAAACTTGTACTACACTTGTTGTTTAGGCTGTTTATAAAGCCCGGTAGCGGCAGATACTCACAGTACCTGCTCTTCCCTTCGGCAACTTCTCCGAGTCAGCCTAAGTTCAAACTGATGCCAGTCATTGCAGGCTTCAGGCCGTCTTCAAAGGAGGGAGGTAAAGCTGTGATCCATATGCAAGCCACATACTGCGTTCAAAGACAACTACTGTGAATTAGACTGATGTTTGCAGCTGCTACCATGTTCCGCTTTACATATCATAGGCCTCTTGTAGCAAGGTTATATGCAACAATATTGATCAGAGCGGGATATGTAACATTTTCAGACATTATCTTTTCTTTACTGGAGGGGGCAAACAATAAGCAGTATCACAGAGAAATGTGTCGTTTTAACTTGAATGACTGTTGCTGCTTTGCATTCTGATATCAGTGTTAGCCATATCCCATGCAGGAACCCCTGCGGATTAAACCAGATTTTAAATCGTGATGGGATGAGCCCAGCTGTTTGAAGTCAGATGGGGAATCCTCTATCATGCAGTGCCAGATTTTCTCTGCTGACCATTACTGATCAAACAGTGGTTAAAAAGCCAACACTGGTGGTTTGACATAAATGCAAAGCATATGCCTATACAGTGCAGTTCACACCAGCCATAAATCGACGGCATCCAAAGAACTCTTCAAGATTCATTGAAATGATCTTCCTACTTCACTGGGTAACCACAAGCAGCTACACTACATTTCTACGACAACAGATTTTGTAAAAATGGCATAGTCCTAAAAGTAGCTTTAGTTTTACTTATTTGTTAACTCCATTTCCAACCTTAACCACCTCAACCAATTTTACAATAAATAATCAGACCAAATCTTTACAATGGAACAGCTTTCACACCTCCTTCTCTCTTTCACTCTAATATCCTGCTATCCCACTTATTTCCGACATTGGATATAGACTGAGTACCGAGAGTCAAAATGATTGAGTAACATCATGTGGCCAACTGTGTCACCTAAAATAGAAACATTTAATCAAAAGCCTAATCATTTTCAACAGCTGCCATGTCCAGATCCAGACAGTGGGCCACCTATTAGTGATTTCTTTTAACTTTCAATAATATAAACTTTTACACACAACTTGTCACACAATTTGCTTTTTCAAAACTGTGTGTGGTGGAGAGAAATATCAGTCATGTTTGGTGTGTTACGGCTCTTGTGCACTGAGGCGTGAATCACAATCATTTAGATCCATATCTACTGCATTGTATGTGAGCGTATGATTCCTGATTCATTGCAAACATGCATTTTATTTATTTTTATTTTTTTTAAAGCTACACTGACAAAAAAAAAAAGTTCCCACATTCACAACACTGCAGCTTTGTTAGTAAGTCAATAATCCCCTACAGAGCAGTTGCTTTGTCCAGCAACTGGTTTATTTTTAAGTGTGTCTACTTTTAATTAGAGTCCACTAATTTATTAGCATGTGTTGCAAAATGGTGTGTATGCAAATGACTGCCAGGACTGCTGCCATGGCCCGATGTAAATTCCTTGACTTTCCAGAACAAAACTGGAGCGCTCCCATGACCTAGAAATTTGTATTCCTTTCTAATTTGTTCATGTTGTTCAGCTAAGGAGATCTAAAAGTAAAAAGGGGCAAACAACCTGGCTTCAATTTTGGTGTCAGTTGATGAAAACATACAACACAACTAATATAACTCAACACAACAGATGTCTGATACTGAGTGTTAAACTGCCCACGCTAGGTCTGGGAAACACCTGTCAAAAAGTGGTGTTACTGGAGAAAACGAGAGAGCAAAGGAGATGAGCTCCAACAACGGTTCCATGGAAACCCCCCCCACACAACCCTTCACTGAACTCTCACAGGCACGAGCAGCGACATGTCCGGGTCAAGAACAGAAGGGAAGAGAGAAATAAACTTTAGGATCTTTCTCTGAAGACTTGTACATCTAATGACTGCCATGTGGGAAGAGTTTGGACAATGTGGAAATCAGTTTGTCATGTCTTTTCTTTTCCGGCACATTAAACTTAACTTTTATTCATGATTATGTTTCCATTGTTAAGAAAACACTGCTCCTTTCATTCCCTTAATGGTTTTCTTCTGCTGAATGAATGCCATTTAAATCTTTGTGCTATCATTCTGACAGGCAGCTGTCCCTAATCGCTGTTTTATTGAAGCAAAAAAAAACTTTAGACTTCGACTGGATTGTGACTGAGTATCCTGTCTTGACGTTACACTGATAATTCGGCACAATAATCTGAAGAAAACAGCTTTATGCAAACTTTAACTGCTTCTTTGTTCAAATCAGAAGCTATTATCTTTGTGTACTCCCCATAAATGCAGTCAGGAAGTTTTTTTACCCCTCAGATCACACAGGTCTAGTTTGTGACAATTTCTGCCTATCTCACACAGCAAGCAATGCCAGTTAAATTAAATAAAAAAAACAAAAGCAAAAGGGCAAAACTTCCTTGGAAGGAGACGAAGCAGCTGACACCATGTAAAAAGCAAGACAGTAATTTTCCCATTTCTGTGATGCTAAGCACCTCTGCCAGGAGGCTTACTGTCAACATCTTCTCACACCAATGAGAAGTAGAGCAACTGAACATGTTAATTATTTATCGAGCGGCAACTGCAGACTAAGAAAATGTAACAGCGAGAAAATTATGTTGCACTTTGGAAAAGAGAAAATGGATTTGTTTGCCTGAGCAAATTAAAGTTCTGATCTGGCAGTTCATAATCTATCTAATAGAAAAGCACAAAGTTGTTTACTTCAGTTGGTCAGGTAATTAAGGCTTTAATAGGGGAAACAGGAAATGAATAATTAACACTAATTATCAAGAGACAAAAGGCATAGCCTAATTTGCAAACAGGAAATAAAGAATCAAACAACAGTTTCGGCTGTTTTTCTTACCTGTGAGCCTTTTCCTGAGCTGCCAGCAGCAAAGGTGACGTGAACTATAAGAATGGAAAGAGAAAAAAAATGATTTTAGTGGATGACGCAAACAGAAAAGAATATTTTCAAAGTGAACCATAAACTCTGTTTTTTTCTCTTCAGGATGCGTCACTGCTCTCTGATGGAAGAGCTAAAAGCGCAACTAAAAGAAAACAACACAATTTTCATGAAAAATTATTAGAAATATTTAAAGGTAATTCGGAGCATGATTCTTTTGTGCCGAGTCTATGTTGCATCTGTGAGAGTACAGTGCACCATTCATCTAGCTGGGTTTGTAATTAGAGCACAGAAAGCTTCTGTCCAATTACATTGCCATTGATTGTGAGACAAGAAAATCTTTGCAGAAAGATTCCCCGGATTTCAAATCAATACACCCAAAACAGCAGTGTCACTGAGAATGAATTTATACACGGGTTTATATTAAATCAGGCTGCCTGCCCTCCAACATCAGTCAGCCTTAAATCTGGCTTTAATTAGGTGATAGAAGCGGGAGAGAGTTAAATTTCCTCCCTTGACTCGCTGCAGCAGCCATTAGAGGGCAACTGAGAATGTTGATTAAAAACTAAAAGCAGCAGATATGTTTTCTAGGAATAAGCCAGCTGAAATTCCTACCATGCTGAATTATCCAATATGCAAAAGTGCACACAAAAACCCAAATATGTATGTTCATATTTCATTAGGCACAGAGGATCTCTGTGACTTTGCTCTTATGACCCAATCTGCAGTCATTTGGTCAGATATTAATTCCATTTATTGCGAGGGAAAAACCTCTTTTTAAATTATTCAAAGAGCCAAGTTAACTTCAAAATGCGTGTGCGTGTGTAAAGCCTGGAGTAAAGCCACCAGTGCAGTTCCAATGAACAATGTAATGAACCTAATTATTTTAGTCATGAAAGCAGCAGAAAACAACAATGGATGCGAGGCAGTTTTCAAACAGTCCAAATTTGCCAGCCAAGGAGAAGAAATATTACCTTTCCCTGTTTCTCATGAAAAGAGGGCGTCTTAAAGATGAGCAGAAATACCCACATTAAATATAGAGATTACACCTCAGGTCTTTACCTATTTTCACTGAGCGACACAGAAAATTTCAAAGGGAGAAGGTCTGATTTTCATAAACAATTTTTTTTATGTTGCCCTGCATCAGAAACCTCTTTTGTTTGTTGCTGTGAGAGGACACAGTTCACTGCAGTTTACAGTTAATAGAGTGTTTTTGTTATGAGGACAGCTCTGAATCTGCCTCCAATAAGAGAAAGTAATGAAAGAAATGAGGAAGAACCACAAAAGAGCTTTTGCTGATCCTTCAGACTCAAAGTGAGTAGTCTGAAATAATAAAGATTGAACAGCACAGCGTGTCTGCAACAAGCAGAGGCTTATTCAGAGGGTTTTTCTCGCAGAGATTTTTACATTATTTCAATCAATTTTCAGAACAAAATAATATTAGTCATATTTTTTTTAAATGTCCATAAAAGAGCTCAGAATAACTGAGAAGGTCTTATCTCTAGATTTTAGGCCACATGACATGGCTGAAGGGTTCAGAATGCACAAGCAAGTGGATACAGTTGAATAACTGCATCTCCAAGGTTAAGAATGAACTGTCTCTCAGAACTTATGGCTTTGAAATAAAAATAAAATAAAAGCCTGCAGAAAGGAGCAACTGCAGACAATACATTTTACAATGAGTGAAATTTAATGGTGACTTGTAATTACATTCTTTACATCAGTGAAAAAAGCTTGCTGATATAAAGGATCATATGGTCTACTATCTAATGTCCATGGATCCTGATGACCATGTAAAGGTCACATTTATAAATTCTGATCCAGTAAATCATGTCATCTGGCATCCCAGTTTTTCTGTCAGAATTAAAAATGCAACATTTGGCATGAAACGAAGCTTCCTCCAGGAATACATTCAAGTTCACAATACATTCTGCGACATCTGCTAAAAACCTCCCCTCTTTTCATGGCTCACCCTGGAGAGGGGGAGGGAGAGACACACAGAGAGAGAGAAAGAGACAGAGAGAGAGAGAGAGAGAGAGGACTGTCAGGAGTGCTGATGGGAGCACCTCCATCGCATCGCCTCCTCAACCTGCATAATCAAGTCTGTTGTTTCCAACCATGTTTTCAATTGAGCCGCACTGAGGGGAACTTGCTTGCTTTGATTTTAGGAAGTCTAGAAATCACTCGACATGATGAAAGCTCTGAGTGGTTTAGCTGAATGCTTCTCAACAATCTCCTCAATTTACATTGTCACTGTAATAAAACCTGATGTCCGACGCAATTAGCCGAGAAACACTGCATTCAGTGGGGGGTTTCTGAATTTAAAGAACCTCACAACAAAGAAAAGATGAACACAGTGGGGATATACTTTTGAAAAAAAATACAATTGATCAAAGAACTACATGTCTCGAGAATAAAAACTTGATGGATTCATTATAATTAAGCAATGATTTGCTTGTTTGACTTCTGGTTGGGGACTGACTTCACTTTCCACTTCATACAGGGTTTAATGGGTATGGAGGGTGTAGAAGAAAAATGGAGACACGGCATCAAAGTACTTTGAAGTAACTTAATCACATTAACAAAGGTAGCTATGCAGCAGGTGTATTATATTAACTTGGATGCTAATTAGCAGTCCGTGTGAACTTTAATCAACACAGCTATGCAGAATCCATAGAGGCCAAATGGTGAGGAAACCAAACTACACCGGCACTGCTCTGGAAAGACAAAGTTATTTAATGGTGCAATAAAATCTGAAATGTCGTAGCCCGATAATTGCAGCACGGCTGCCACGCGGAAGCCACTTCTAAACAGTGCACAAACATACCAGCCCCCTTCTAAAACCACTGACAGCAGCTCCCTGCTCTCGAGCTCACATGAGAACAGCACGGTACCAAACAGTGTGGAAGTGGCATTCACCATGCCAAAGAGACAGGTTAATCAAACCAGATTCAAAATGTGAGTAAATGTTCATCTGAAACTCACAGGTGGATGCAGGTATGTGCAAAGTTAATTTTTGTCCTGCTTTAGGCCTACTCATGCAAAGCTGAGTGTTTTCAAATTCATGCCCAGTTGCCCACCACAGCATGCAGCAAGTACTGACTGCACAGATCTCACCAAGAATGTGCTGACCATGTGTGCTTGCAGAGCCCAGCATTCCCAGGTATTACATCTATATTATCTAACTCTCTCTAACATCAGGATGTAATCCCAATGGCAATGGGATGTTGTCCTACCTGTCACTCTGCAAAGCACCTGTTGGATCAGTTGGAGCGATGCAACAATTCTTCTTTAGCAGACAGTGAGGTGTGGAAGTCAGGATGGGGAACGAGTGTGTGGCAAGTAGGACCTTAACACAGAAAATGAGTCTTTGCTGCCAGGCGCACATGTTCCAAGTGAATTTTGCATCTTTATTTTCAGCATATCTGTGGTCCACCCCCGACCTTAACCCCCTCTAGTTACCAAGAGCTTTCAAAGCACCTGCATTACATGAAACGACACCCTGTCACTGCGGTTGTTCTGTGGTTGGTCTTGTCTGGTAAGAGGGTTCACGCCTGTGATGACTGAAAAATGTGACAACTGAGGCTAAGACTGGGCTCAAAAAACTTACAGAGGACTGTTATTCTTTGTGTTATGACCCTGCTCAGGTGTATTTTCTTCTCTGGGTATTCAAAAAAATTGCAGTGTAATGGTGAGCAACAGTTTGATGCAGGTATTGAGGCCAAAGACTTGACCTCAGTGCCTTGTACTGTACCTCGAATTGGAACAGTATTTGTACTACCTTTCTGTGTGTGTAATCATTGTCCTTTTAAATTTTGTTTGTGTTCAGATCACATTTAAAGAAGTGGATAAGCTGGGTTAACTGCGCTCTGGGTTCCACTCTGCGGTCCCTTGTGATCAAAAATGACTGAATACAACATTAAGACATTTGTTATTGTTGGTGGAAATGCTGTACTGTTAATTACACGATGCCAGTGCTTCTTTCATGGAGGAAAATCTAACGCTTTGTGAGAACACAGGCGGCAAATGCTATGATAATAAAAATGGCTCCTCCAAGGACTGGCACAGATGGCACACAGTTTGTGCTGCACATGCAGTTGTAATAATGCACCTGATTTGTCTTTTGAAAACTGCTCTGCAAACTGTTAGGCATGCAGGAAGCACAGGCTTCATCTGGCATTGTGTCACATTAAATTTAAACTTTTTATTCCCACCCAAGTGCTGCCAGCAGCCGTCAAGAACCCACACTGGCAACTCCTAAGAGCTTCTGGCTGAAGCTCTCTCTTGTTACCAACCTTTTATTTAAATACAGTTAATATCCACTTTAATAGGATGTTTTGCAGCCTACTCAAATGTTTTAAAGCTGCTTTGTCATAAAAATATAAATTTACACCATTAGTGAGTTTATATGATCCAAATTGTGTGAATTTGCTGTCCTATACAAATATGTTGTCTGTAAAACCATTAGTCATTGATCAATTAATCTACAATTCAGCTCTCAAGTATGCATACAAACTGGCTTCCTCTCAAATTTAACCACATTCTCAATGATATGTTTAGAGATTAGTTTATGGTTTATATAAACTGTATGGATCAAATACTATATGTTGACACACACTTTTATTGTCTCTGTAATAAACGCATAAAAGCCCCCAATGCATGTGCATTCTTTTTATATAAAAATCTTGCTGTCTTTTTAAATAATCTTTTTTGATATTCTAGCAATAGTTTTGAATTTTAGACCATGGATTAAAACGATAAATCTTAAGATTTCCACTTGGGTTTTTCATCTAATTTCTGACTCTTGATATTCCAAAAGATAAATCAGTGAATTGAGCAAACAATTGCTTGATTAATTACCTCAGTCAAGGAAGTTGTGTTTTATCCTGTGTTTGGATTGTGCAACAGGTATTCACTTATCATTTTCATAAACACGGCAGGAGAAAGCATTTTTAAACATTTGTCAGGAAATAATGTTCAGAAATGTTCGTGGTGTTGAGACGTATTTGTATAACTCTGCCCAGAACTTTACAATCTCGATCTGGTGGAAGATAATGACTGGCCTTGGCAGAGGTTTCCTCCATTGAGTGACATTGTTGAAAATAATTGTGAAATTGCAGTCATAGCTCATTGATTTGCAACACTCAAACCGGCATTTGTGAATATTTATATGGACTCGCAGAATTTTAAGGAAGGAATATGAAAAGAAAATCTGACAGTAGACAAAATTATATAATCTCATGAGAAAGTACAACTAAATTTTTTAGTGACTGGAGCTTAATTAATGTTTTCAATCAATAATTTAAACAACTAAGACCCCAAACCACCAATTCATCCTTGAGTCAAAAGCTGCTTATTCAGGACAATGTTACAAAAGCAAGTGCACAGAGAAGCCTTCCATACAGCAGCATCTCTCGGCTCTCTGCACTCACAGACCACTTACAGATACACAGTAATCTCTCTGCATATCCTGGATTTGAAAGCCTATTTTGGTAGGTGTCTTAACCAAGGTACCTGAACCACTCACAGTCAGCTTCTCTCACTGTGGGAGAACCACAGCTGCAGCTGCACCCCCCATGTCCGCTCAAATCCCACATCTCTCCACCCTGCCAGCCACACTGAGGTCGTCCAGCCTGCAGGGAAAACTCGACTTATAGCTGCTCATGTTTACGAACTCATTCCTTCAGTCACTACCCATAACTTGTGACCGCAGCCGACGGTCAGAAGAAAGACAGTTGTTTGAGAGTTTCTTTCTCTGGCTCAGCTCTCCCCTCACCCTAAAATCCTTTTTACTTTCACTTCTGAATAAAACCTAAAGACACCTGAACTGTGGAATCTGGATGGGGAGAGACACGTTTTTCTCTCTTTTAGTAAGAAATAGCAAGAATTTCCCTTTTAAAAATGTTGCAAATAAAAACAAAATGGGCATACCATTCAGAGGTATTTCCCTGACATTCAATAACAATGTGCTTTCACTGACCAAGCAAGTTACATTAATCTTAATATTTTTGCATAAATGATACATTTAGACAGAACTGGTAGTGTCAAACCAACATCCCCAACCACAATAAATGCATAAATTTGAGCATTTTCACGTATCTGCATATAATAAAAGAAAGCAAATTGACATAAATGCTCACTAATTTCAGCTGTACAAAACCACACTAACTTGTGATAATCACCCTTTCCACCGAGAACAGTGCAGTCTCCACCTATCCACATCTAAATGTGGACATTGTGTTGAATGCACAATTGAAATGCAGCCCATGTGGACCGGAGCACTGTTGTCTCAAACTTGGGGGTGGCGCTCCTCATCCAGACTACATCTCACTCAGCTCTAAACCGCTCCAGTGCACATTAGAAATGACAGTCCGTTGAAGCCTCATGGACGACATCATTGAAAAACAGCAGAGGTGGCACCCTAATGTCACCAAACTGGACACTCTCCAAATCTCTGCTGTGCCTTGATGTTAGGTGCATGAATATTACATACAAGAAGCAGACAAGAAGCCTTGTCAGAGTCTGATGCCCAACTAAACGTGCTTGACTCTGTGCCAAACACACCAGCACAGCTTAAGCTCGTGTAAAGAGGGAGCTGCAGCAGTGACCCTGGCTCCCTATTATACCCAGAGTGTATCCACAAGGTTGAATTGTTATACTTTTTTCTCCTCCCTTATCTACCTATTGAAAATGGATTAAACTAAGACATGTCACTATTTTTTGGGCTGGAATCAAGAGGTGAAAATGATGCTCAATGAAAAAGTGAAAAATATTAAAAGTTTGTGACAGAAAGAAGCCATTATATTTTTTTTATGACATTAGCAGGTTTAAAAAAAAATCAATTATCCTATTGGTCAAACTCAGCTGTAAATAAATCATTGTGAAAGGTTACCATTTCTTGCATAATTAAGATTCACTTGATTCCGATTTTATTTGCCTGAGCAGATGTTACCATTTCATGCATTATTAAGATTTTTTTTTTTTTTATCAGATCCTTGTGTATTCTGGCCTCTGTGTATTACACTGTGACAATTTTCAGTCCTAGCCAGGCAAGCCTACTCTCCTGTGCTCAGCATTTATCTCATTCTGTTCAGGTGGACATCCACATGGTACACTGGGCTAGTGCAATATTGGTCTCTCACTGCAATTCCCTCCACAGCTGCAGACACACAGTGTGCTGCATTCCACCCTATGGACACATCACTCACTGTATACATACTGTGTTTGCAGAACATGTGCATGAATGTATAGCATGTCTGCTTAATGGTGACAGGCTGTAGCACTGTGGGCAAGATCCATTAGTGGTTAGAAAATGCTTTATCTCGTGAGAAATTAAATTAGCTCAAATATTTGACATTTTAGAACACTAATTGTGTATCTAATTAACCAACGCCATGACATTAAGCAGATAAAATGTAATTTACCCACATTTTTGCATATTTCTGCAATCTACAATGCCCAATAAAAAGTACACTAGGCTACACTCCTTTGGGTGGTAGGTTAGTGTTTATGATTTTCTATTCACTCTTATGGCATCAAAAAGTCAAATAAATCACTAATCAATCAAATAACTGCGACTTAGGCTGCTAAATTCCCGGTGCACATCCAAGACAGTGGGAGAGCGCTGTGACTTGGTGAAGCTTGGTAAAGCGCACAGGGAGCCATCTGTAGCCCGAGGAGCCTTCACTCATCCCCGGGCTTTCACTCCCATTCCCACTCGTGCAACGTCGATGTGTCAGGAAGCCGCTTATCGCGAGTGGGAGAAATACCGTGATTCCAAACACTTGCGCTATCACCTTTCTTTCCCCGTGACTGAGTCTAATGCAAACTTACAGTCATTGGTCTATATACACCCACATGGCAAACCCGTAAGTACAAATCGTCTTTCAACTCCTCAGGAAGTTGAGGCGAATCATGGCTCCGCACTTCTCCAACACTTCTGTAAACACACTGAGCTCAGCTCGGCTCGGCTCGGCTCGGCTCGATTCTCCTGACACACTGCTCTTCTTCTCCCCCCTGACGCAAGTTTCACCTCTGATCAGCCCTAAATGTTAACCGCTGTGGCGCCTTCGCGTCCCTCTCAGCTGTGTGCCGCTCTGACATGAGGATTAGAAAGTAAAGTGAGGACTTACAGAAGGAGAGGAAAAGCACGCAGCCTGCCACTTTGTACCCGGTGTGAGGCTTGTTCGGCAGCATCCTGGGAGAGTCCTGTGAGCCGCGGAGCTGCTGGTGAAGGCTCGCGGTGCATGAGCTTTCTGACAGTGTTGGGGGGAGAAAAAAACACAACAGGGCTTTTCCTTTTCACAGTTTCACGGAAAACGGGGAGTGGGTTTGTACTCTGGTAGGAGGCATCCCCCACTTTCTGTACAAGGCGCAGGGACGCGCTCTGCTGGCGGGATGAGTTCACTGAGCTCAGCGGAGAGGCATTAGTCTGAGCAGACGGTGAAGAAGGAAATCACTCTAACAGGCTTACTCCAGCTGCCTTCAAGTGTTCCTGTGGAACTTCCGCTTCTGGAAACACGGATCTCATTGGGCTGTCATTTGGGAAGGAAGTACAGACCAATAGGACAAGGTTTTTAACAAGAGCACAAGTCTTCTTCTTTATTTCGACTAGATGAGCTGTTAAACTCCACCACTTACAGTTAGACTATGAGTTAGGTTTTAAACAATCTAATCAGTCTAATCAGTTCATTCTTGAGTCCAAGTTAACATGTGTCATAACTGAAGGCATTTTTTCCTATACGCTCTTCACAAAGTCAATAACATGCTGTGAGGTCACAGTGGCCTTTGACCTCTGACATATGAAACTCAGTATTTGTGGTTGATATCTCATCTGGACCTTCCCCTGAAATATCGACCCAACATACAGTAAACACGAACAGAAGCTTAAAAGGGTTTCCAAGGTTGGGTAGCCAAGGTTTTACAAATACTGAGGTCAAGAGAAGGGGTGAAGATTAAAATGATTTTGATATTGGGCTACTCTTGTTAAAAAATAAAAATAAAAGAGAAAGAGAGAGAGAGTGCTGCTAGACATTGCAATGATGTCTCAAATATCAATTCACCACAGCAAAGCAGCACGTCCTACACTGAGGAGATGCAATCAGCAAATGTTTGGCCTTCTTATTTGGGAAATTACTTGATTGAATAATTGATTATCTCATATGATTGCTAGTAACTAGCAGGTCATGAATCATTGCACCTCTAGTCAGGGCTGTGCAATCCCTCGTCTGCCTCAGGGACCACACTGCTAAATACATTTAAACCAGAATCAGACTCCGGCACCACAGTCTTCCTTCTCTGCTGTTGTTGGATCGTCGCCCTCTGGCTTTGTAAAATCCCCCAAAATCTCAGGAACAACACAAAGAACATGGTTCTGACCTTTGCAAAGCCCTGCTCCTTTCGATGTGTTTCACAGCAGACATTTTGTTTTGTTAGAGCGGAGAAAGCACAGGTGTTACTGATCATAGCTTCATCCGTGCCCTCTGCTTTTCTCCCAGGTCTCACAGCGGTCTCTGGATTTGGAGCAAACAGATGGGATGCAGCCATCATTAATGTTATAAATAAAGCCATTCGAATTTGTGCCATGTCAGGTTAACCTGCCGTGAAAAAGGTCAGTCACGACAATGTGTGGAATCACTGTACTGGATAGTTTTAATGACTATAAACCTTAGTCTCTGCCAGCTTCACATACAGTATGCTCAATTGGTTGCTATGCTTACGCCTGGAGAAGCATCAGGAAACAATTTATCAAGATGTTGCCCTTTTTCCTCTTTTTGTTATTTAGATCTGCTTTTAACTCCATGCTACATCCACATAGGTTTATTTAGTCTTGTCAGAGCTGTGTGGGAGTTAAAAGACTGATGTTCAGTGACATCTGTTTCTCTTCCCTGTCAATTAAGTTAAACTTGTCAGCAAGAAATATACACCTGTATCATTTATTAGCACATACAGATATGAAACATCATCATTTATTTTAAGTATAACATCAACTTGTGTGGGAGCTAAATTAAGTTAACCACTGCAGATGAAAACAGTGACAATGCCAGTCTTTAAATATAGTTGCATCATTGCATTACCCCAATATTGAGCCACCTGTTATATTATCTTTCCAAAAAATCCCCTCAGTTTCTATGTGCTGAAATGTGATGTCATTTGAATTCACAAGTAAAACACAAGTAATCAAGGTTAATAATAAGCCCTGTGATGATGGACAGGTAATCTGTTCGGGGTGTTACTTCAGTCAATGTTTGCCAGGATTGGCGTCAGCTCTCAGGACAAGTGCCACTAAAGGATGAGTGTCTGACAGAGAAGGGGATGCACTTATAGCTCACCTGATGAGGCACACATTATGTATGAAGTCTGAGTCATTGCCTCAGCAGGTGTAAATTCAGCCCAGCTCCTGTCTCTGTCCCCTGTCTTTCCTTACACTGCTAAATGAAACATTTATGAATGTCAGCTTTTCCATATATGCAACAGAATGTAATTAACTGAAGTTGTTGATATTACCTCTGTGTTCTGAGCCACATCATTTTTTTTTAAAAAGGGGTGTTTGTCTTTCATAGCTGTATTATCATTTTTCTTTCATGTGCAGTGGTGGAAACCAAAATTTTCCAATGCCCTGTGAAGGCAGCATCCACTCAGAAGAAGCCGATCAGTGCAGATTTGTGACTGTGGGCAAGTCTCTCCCAGAGCTAGAAACAAGAAAGCCAAGACAGTGTCACCCTGATTTTTTTTTTCTCCAGTGACAGTAAATGAAAGAGCAAATTTGTGGACAGTGACAGTTACTTGATTTTAACAGTCAAATTCTCTGCTTCATGACTGCTGGCAAAAGAAGCAAAGTGTCTGCAGTTCACTGTCACAGAGGCAGCTGCCTGTCTCGTCTGATGAAAGCCCTGGCTCTGTAGTCTGTTGAGATTTTAACACGTCTTTAAATATTACAGTAATCATCTCCATAGAATTATATAAATATGATTGTAATTTGCAACACATTTGAGGTGATAATAAGACAGTTTTCAGTTTAGCATCACACTGTTTTTTCCCCAGACTCGGTGTAACTAAAGCATGTGGATTTGTGGATAGCTGTGAACTATAATTAAGAATATTTCAGACTTCCGCTTTCAGAATTACACTTCTCTCCTTCCTTATTTAGATGCTTACACTCACAAAGCATTCCTAAATATTTCAGAGCACCCAATCTGTGTTTAGCGTTAGGTTATGGTTTAGGGCTAGGTGCTGATATTTGCTGTAGGCCTAATCCAAAAAAATAATGTGGTGAGTAAAACCCCCTTTGGGTTACTTAAGTAATTATTGTTACCATTTAGTTGCTTGTCTCCTTGCTTGTGGTTTTGTGTGTGTGTGTGTGTGTGTGTGTGTGTGTGTGTGTGTGCTTGTACGTACAGAGGATGATAAATTGCAGGTTCTCGATACCTCGGTGGGTATGATTTCTATGAGCCGTGGTCCAACACCATAATATACAGTATATAAATACCATTGTGGTAATTTCCACTATACAATACACCTCGTTTGGTTTTTGTTGTCACAAACCTCCACAAACATGACTATTTGCACTCTTACAGTGTCTCATTCTCCCTTTGGCCATGTCTAATATCTCTGTTCTTCACTGCCTAAAATATTAATGCCCCTACAATTTGGTATCCACTCTAATGAGTTATCACTGGAGTCTCTCCTCTCTGCTGTAGATGTAATAGCTTTGTTTAAATTGGTAAACACCAGCATCAGATAGCTCTCTCACTTTGATAAATCCTTGAAAGTTACAGAGAACAGTGAAACCAAGGACGCTGAATTAAAGTGTAATGTGCAACATGATTTATTGATGAAATAATAAGTTGAACAAATTTGAAAGTGCACATGCTTTTATTAATAATACAATGTATGCCAGAGCACCTTCACAAGATCATAGATGAAGCATTCATTACATGGATGATACATCATGCTTTGAAATAAAGAAATGTATTATGCAAACCAAAGGCATTACCACTATATCACTGCGTGATGTATTTTATTTTTTCTCTAATGTAATCATATTTTCTGAATCAGGTCTTGATAGCTGGCTCAGAAATGTCCAGTTCTCTGTATCCTAGCCACTAATTTTTCAAACTGATATACAGTAACAACTCCGCTGGCCCCAGCTGATAAATATAAGGAACATTTTTGCTTGAATCATTTTTCTACAATGGCCAAAAACCCCAATGAGAGTAACAAGAGTGAAGGAAGACTGAAAATTGTTCATGGCTAAACCAAATCAAATAATAAGCTAAAAGATTCTGTAAACCCTTCAAAGTGAGAGGAACTGACAGTCATAATTGTCAGCACCATCTTTACTATGAGGAACCTCCCTGTCGCATACAACTAGCTGCTTTACGGATGAAGTATCTGAAAAAATAATAACAATAGCCTATAAAATATAATAATTACAGGCTTAAAGGGATAGTTCACCCAAAATTTAAATTTCACTCATCTACTCACCCTCATGTCGACTAAGGGCTGGGAGAAGTTTCAGAGTCCTCTGTGCCTTCTTGGAGTTACAGGGGGGCTCGGCGCAGCACTGCATGTCCATATGACGGTTGCGAACGGGGCTTAATTTCCTTCGTCCAAAAAGACACACCAAAAAACATCAAAATAACTCCATAGTGCTCGTCTGTAATGTTCCTCTTGTATTGAAGCCCCAACATGAGAAATTAAATAAGTCCATATTTTAAGCTTGTTTGTAGCGGAAGCTCCCAGCACTGCTCTTCCTGGTCCGTCCAAATGTCGCGCGGTTTGCACTGACACCGGTGCAAATCTCGCTTGAACGGACCAGGAAGAGCAGTGCTGGGAGCTTCCGCTACAAACAAGCTTAAATTTTTTTCGGAACAATGTCATGTCAGGGCTTCAATACAAGAGGGACATTACAGACGAGCAGTATGGAGGTATTTGGATGTTTTTTGGTGTGTCTTTTTGGATGAAGAAAATTGAGCCCCGTTGGCAACCGTCATATGGACATGCAATGCTGCGTCAAGACCCCCTGTAACTCAGAGAAGGCACGGAGGACTCTGAAACTTCTCCCAGCCCTTAGTCGACATGAGGGTGAGTAGATAATGAGTGAAATTTGAATTTTGGGTGAACTATCCCTTTAAATAAAATACTTGACAAGGTTAAAAGATGTGGTAATGAGAGGTAAGAATATCTGGGATTCCCCTCTATAACTTTACAGGTAATATAAGAACATTTTTGTTGAAAATCATTAAATTGGTCACTTAGGTCTTGAGAATGCAGAGGTAAATGTGCTTCACAGCCTGAAGTCATGAATGTCAAAGTCATCACTGCTGCTCTAAGCCATTTTTTCTACACATATCTAAGTTATCTAAATGTGAACGAGAATCAGAAAAGTGTCTTATTTTATCATTCAAATCATCTAATGCTGTAGACCAGTTTTTCACTCTTTCATTTTTTCATCCTTTCATTGAAAAGCCAGGCCTTTGTAGTTATATACAGATATAATTTTCACCAGTATTTCACTGTATTTTATTTGAACTTTATGTTTTATACTTTTAGATGCTGCACTGACCTAGTTTCCCAAGTGTGAACGGTGCTGTTTCATCTTATTCAGTTGACTCCAGTTCCTCTGTGCTGCTTATGAAAGGATCAATACGAGGGAGCGAGGGAGAGGTCAAGTCTTGCACTGGTGTTTGGTGATATCCAAGCCTTCCACCATGGTGGTTTGATAGCTTGTTAGCATGCCTGACAATTCATGACAGGGTCTAAAATGAAGAAGGTACACTTACTCCAAGTATAAATCTGTTCAGTCGAGTCTAGTGTAAGAGTTGCATTGTATTATGTACATAGTCTTTGCTGTTACGATGGTTAGAACTCACACAGTCTTGTGCTCCTCTGGGTAAAACATGCTTTTAATCTTCTTCAATGTCTCTGTCACTGATGGATGTTGGAGCAAGTCTCAGCATACTGTGAGTCTCTGACTGCAATTAAGCCAAAAAAAAAAAAAGGGAGCAGGCGAAGTTCAGTTCAATTCAGCATTAAGGGTGAAGACAGAGAGAGGAGCACGCCTCACATAGCTCAGTTAATCATTTGTGAAACAATACAGCTCACCTTTTGCTCCCCGCTGTCAGCCTCATTCTCGTCAGGACCGACTGCATCAGAGAGGTGTGTTTTCACGTCCAACACTCCATGATCTGGAATGCTCAGAGGATGAATCAGAACCTCATAGGGGACAGCAGGATGCATCCAGGAAGATGAGATATGGATGCTCCAGCTGTCAGACTGCCCGAAGGTCCCTGTGGACAAAGACAAAAGTTAAAACAGTGGCTTCTTTAAATGTCACAATGTCTGAATTCCCTGTGTCTATGAAGCTACAGTACACTTGCAATGTTGTCTTAGGTGGTGCATTTTCCCAAATTAATTTAAATTATTAAAGAAAATGAATTGACATGCTGTAAACCTGGTGCTAGGCAATACTGATTGCGTAGGAGTGATGGTTGTTTACCTGCTTTCAGACAAAGTATAATTAAACTGCTGTGTAGTTTTCAGCGTGCGCTCTACTTGATGAGCACTTAAAGGTAGCAGGGCACATACACACTTTACAGAGTGTGGGAGGACGGGAGGACCACAGGGGCCTAAAGCTCATTTTTACCCCACGGGCTCTCTTGTGGGTTAATCCAACCATGTGTACAGTCACAGTGAAATGAAAATGCCCATAAATAACAGCTCTACCTTAAGCACTGCACTGCTCAAGATTAATGTCGTTTGCATGAACATTTATAATGTCTACAACGAGGGGATTGACGGATGAAAAATGACACCCACCTATGAATTCTCCACGTGTACTCCAGAGGCGCACAGTGTAGTCTGTGGATGAGGTAAGCACCACTTGATCATTGTCAACAATCTGCAGACTGGACCAGAATAAAGAAGCATGAGATGAAATGGGAAAAGGCTTTTCCGAGAGAATTTAACTCTATATCACCCACTGCGTTACCCCAGGCAGCATCTCACCTATTCTGATCCCACATTTAAGACCTTCCCACACACAGTCTCCTCTACTGTTTGTTAGTCTGAAGCAGCAAGAGAAAGTTCTACTGTTTCTGCTGCTACTGACCCCCCAGACTGAGGATGATGACTGCATGGTGCCACCAAGGATACCCATCCCAGGATGTACAGCATACTGTACAACCAACCAAAAGTTGAGGATACAACCTACATAAGTTTTTGAGCTACAGCCAGGCAATAACTCAAATGATGAGAGAAATTTCTCACCTTGAACAGATGTGTTGTGCATGAACTGTCTTTATTTCACATACCCAGAAACTCTGCTGGTGTGGGCGCGCCAGAAGTTTTCAGCTGAATAAATGGAAAAATTGAAAAAATGAAACAAAACAGCATTTTCTAACAGACAGAACACAATTTATGTCTAATGAAAGGCAAAGGCAAGAAAAGATTCAGCTCAACCTCTTGGTGATTTTTGATCTGGAGCAAACTTGGCCATGTTGTAAACATAGATGTAACCTATTCGGTCTGCAGCATATAGCAGTGTGTCTTTGTCCGTTTTGGCCAGTTTTGTAATTTTTTCTTGAAATCTGGACTGCAAAATGGAAAGTAGAGAAAAAAAAAACCTTTCAATGTCAGTACGTTTCTCTCACATCACGGACAAATGGTATCACAAATGACTCATTTTCATGGCTATAGCAATGCCTTTTTCTCATTCAAAGTAAAAGAATAAGAGCACGAAAATTATAGACTGATATCAATGTTTCCCCTGCTGCAGATTTAACACACTCCTCTTGATGTTCCCTAAAAATAATCACATATATAATTACATTATATAATTATAAAATGTGCTGGGCAGGAAACAATTTGTAGAAACTATTATCACATGAAAGTAAGAGAACCAACTGTTTCAAGCCATTGTAACCAAGTAACAAAACAGACACAGGGTATGGTAGCAAAATTGGTTTCAGGGGGGGTTTGTGTCTTTTGTGGAAAATATTAACATATTTATGTTATATTGCCTACAAAGACAATTTCTGCTTTCTTAAGGAGAATTTAAACCCATCGTCCAAAACAGTCCACTTTGCATTGCTGAGGGGAAGGTAAATCAGAGCTAAGCAAAGAAACTGCATACAATGAATCAACTTATTCTTAATCAGCGCTTTTGAAAACAAGATGAAGAAAAGTAAAACTAGAGCTTCACTCCTTGATATCTAAAGGTCAAACTAAGAAGTGTTAGAGAAGTATCTTACAGCCTTGAAGCTGCTCAGAAATCTTCCTCCACTGACCACACTCCAGATATTTATACAGCCTTAAAAAAAAAAACAGAAAACATAATTAACACTTATTCAAAGATATTGTGGGAGGAATGTATGGTGCAATCAGGCGTTGTAATTAACAATGATTATTATCACTGACCCATGGCCCCAGAGGACAGGAGAGCTGTAGCTGAGGAAAACTGCTGCAACTTGAAGTCCTTGAGGAAAATTATGCTGTGAACACTTGTGTCCAGCCCTACATAACAGAGATAAATGCAATCATCCACTCACAGGGGATTTTATTGAATACAGTCATCACTCACTTTGACAGTCCAAAATCACCTCCAACATTTTGATGTTCGGCCGAACGAGGGGTGGCAAAGCGACACTGTATACGTCCAGAAACCAAGTTCCACAGAAGAATCTCTCCATCATAACAGCCAGTGGCCAAGAGAGTTGGGGAACACTGTGCCACACAAAGGATGTCCTCATTATGGCCATTTTTCTGAGGAGAAACTAACAGTGAGTCTCCCTAACAAGTGGAATATGAAAAATGTATTACTGCCTAGACATAAAATAATATGCTGTTCAACACACTAGGTGATGTTATTTTCACTTCAGTCATGACTGCCTTATTATTTTGCTCCTACATAAAACTACAGGGTGTTAATTTTTTTCTTTTTTCATCTCTTGTGTGTTATTAACTGTCTGTTTGAAGTGTGTTAAAGCGGGCAAAGAAATTAATCTCTGCTGTCTCCTTTGCTAAAACCAGAACCTGATGTGACACTAATGGTACAGGACATTAAAAAAAATAATAAAAACAACTCATTTATCAAGGATTAATACCAATATCTTGTATGTAACAGCTACAACAGCCCACTAGCTTAGTGAGCCCAGTTCTATTCAAAGGTAACAAATGAGACCTGCCAATTCCTTGAAAGCTCAGCAGTTATGTTTTTTTGTTGTTTTTTTGTTTTTAATCTGCAATAAATTTGTATATTTGAACAAAGCCAACCAGCTAGCAGTAGCTTGCAGTTTGGAAGATTATATCTGATATTTTACAGACATGAAAGGTGGTTTCCCGCATGTTATGTATCTTTTAGCAACAAAGGGAATAATTGCACATCCCAAATACTACAAGGCTATTTCTTAAAACAGATCAATGAGTTTTCACACCTCACATAATAAATGGATATCTCAATGGTCACAAATCTGTGAACCAAAAACTTCAAGGAAATGCATCTCTGAAGAGGACAGAGTCTCATTAAACAGCTGTGAGGGAAAGTGTTATAAGATTACTTATTTCAAGGAACATATGAATATCAAAGAGGTCTAACTGACGCCTCGGTTTCAGCTTACAGTACTGTGGCCAAGTGTGCCACGCATTCTGGATCAGCAACTGACTTGATGTCAAGCCCCTGAGTGAGCTGACAAGCCAAACACTGCTCCTGTCACTGCACCTCACACTGATACAAAGTGATTCATCTTGTTCTTTATGTGCTCATTTCTCACTAAACCTAACAGGAATATTTGCTTAGAGCGATGCTGCCAACAAGAAACTACACACCATGAACCAAATCAAGAAAAAGCAGATGGCATTTTTGTACCTATGTTATACTCTATGCCAAAGCGAAATATTTATCTGAACTGGGCCATGTTTTAAAATTTTAATGAGAGGCAACACAAGACTGACCATCTGGTGGAAGAAAAAAATTTGCAAAGAACCCAAGGCTCAGTGAATAAGGGAAGGAGACCAGTATACATGCAACAACCCACTCATCTCCCTGCTGTAGGTCATTAATGAAAAACAATTTCAAAAGAGGGCTCTGCAGATAATCAAAGGGGTCTCTTTTCTTGGTAGCCACTATAGTGCAATCTTTCTGCTCTGTTAATGGGCCTTTTGTGGAGGGAATGTTACATTAGACATTATGAAAGAGATGGCAGGAGTCTAAGCATCACATCCTTGATCACTCACCATTAGTAAGAATCAATTTTCCCTCTTCTTGAACATTTAGCGCTAACCTGGCCACATCATAATGATAATATCAGAGGATGGAACTGTAATCTATTGTATGATATCATTGAGGACTGATTATAGTGCAGCTTTGAGAGCATGATTCACCCTCAGAGAAGGATGCTGTATTCACCAATGCAAGCAATAAGTGCTATGCCCAAAGCACCTACAATCAGAGAGGTGCTTTGCTTAGTTTCAAACTGTATAGCAGTGCAATGTGTGCTGTTTTGCTTTAGTCTTTCACATACTACAGTATGCAGCAAAAAGGTCTATGGAAGAGGAATTTAGTTTTCATTCAATATTCTATGTAAAGACAATATCTGGTGATATGATATCATCATGACTTTTCTTCCAGTGATACCATCAGGTCAAAATGTGTCTCATAAAATCTGCTGAAGTTAATTCCATTCACCCTCTTTAATACACTGTGTTTAGTACTAATAAGTAAATATTAGCATCTTAACACAGCAAACTAAACCCCCCACCCTACCACACGTGAATTCCAATTTTCTATATATCTAAGGGGGTGAATGTGAAAATAATATCTCAGAACATCATGTTCACGTTGCGTTGACACTGAACATAGTAGCATGATGACATTGTGCTTTAACTGACACTGATAAAATGATGCATGATGATGAGAATAAGTTGAGAATCAAATAATGAGAAATAAAATCCAGCAGGGTTTCATAGCTATTTCACTGCTTTGGATTACTGAACTACAACATTTCAGACATCGGGGTGATTTACATTTGTAATGGTGACATTACTTCAGACATTTAATCTAACAACAATAAAAAGCATGCAAGAAAGAGATTGTGCTGGGAGCACAAAGGGCATTACCTTGTGTTCTGAACTACACCAGTGATAATAAAAAAATAAAAAAAACATCCTCACATTTCACTGAGAGCTTAGACTCAGTGAAGCAGAGCCTGTCACAAACTACAGGTGCACTGACAGGTCAAAGCTTGGCTGAACAGGGAAAGCTATGTGATATGAAGACATCAACAATGATGTAGGAGAAAACTTGTATATAGTATGTGTACAATAAAGATGGAGGAAGATGATACATTTATGAAAAGAAATTAATACAGCTCAGGATAGAGAGTGTGTAGAAAATCTCAAAACTGAACCAAGTGGAACAAGGAAAGAGGAGGGATAAAGCGAGATGCGGGGGATGTGCTAACTCACTGCTTGGGTTAAGAAAAAAAAAGAAAAAAATCTTTAGGTGATGCTGCACAGTAGGGCAGAGATCAGGGAGGCTTTGTTACCCATCTGTCCTTGAACTTTCCATCCAGTTAGCAAAAATGCTTCTTAGAACCAAAGATGCCAGTGTCCTCTGTGTGACTGTGTCAAATGAACAAAAAACCCATCAGGAAAGCTTCCTCCTCACTGCTCTGTAGGTGTGAAAGTGACTGAGGTACAGCCAGTACAGCCAACTAATCCTACGTAAGATGCCTGTATATTTATATTCATATATCTGTATACAGGCACAAGATACCTTAACACCTAAGACATTACTTATCTCACCAGAGGTTATTTATCTAAAAAAAAAAAATTGCAGATGGAATATCGTATTGACATCATCATTATCTGATTACTGATACAATTATTTGAAAACATTTTAAAGGTATACTTAGTGCAACCATAGTTCATAATGTATAAGCTGAAATATGTACATAGTCATTATAATGGTATAAAACATAGCTTGTCCAGCTGTCACATTAGGAGTAAAAAATACAATATTTGCCTCTGACAGATTCATTCGATTTATGCTGCGGCCATGGCAGAGAATGGTTACAACCAATATACGGTACCTCAAAATTTTTACCAAAGTAAAGGGTTAAAAAGTAAAACCACATCCACCAGTTTTGCCATGAGTATTATAAAAAGGTAGACTACTCTAGGTGGTAACTACAGCGCTGCCTGGCTGGAGTGTTTTCCTGATGTGTTTTTGAACATGGATATGGTTCAAAAACAAAAAAACACAATTTGTCCTCTTGTCGTCTTCAGCACAGAAAGCTGTGCTTTTCAGAAATGGAACGATAACAACTGAATCTTCCTACCACTGTCATACAGTCTAAATGTCACACGGGAAAAACAAACTCTGATTTAGAGCCTGTTGAACTGCTTATTATTTTGTCCCACCATAACATATTGTCACAGAGTTATTGTCAAGACAGTTTTCTGTTCATTAATCACCAGATCATCCTGCCACGAAGGCTGCGGCCTCTGGACATGATGGAGGTCCTCTGGTATTTCCTGACAAAATAACAAGGGACATTTTACACCTCAATAAAACATTTTAATTTTGTTTCATCACAGGAGATGGTGGCTTGTACAATATGAAAAGAAAATTATTGACCTGACCATGCAACAAAAACATTTTTCTTAAAATTGTCTGATTGTATAATGAAAGTAAGAACTAAGTCAGGAAAGAACTATCAAGAACTATTGTTGTTGTATCAGAATAGAGCTCAGATGACAATGTAAACAAATGCAAATGGAATTCACTATGATAGAGGGAAAGAGAAATTGGAGAAATAATGGGAATGGGATGTCTGAAGTACAACTGACAAATGAAACCTCAAATTCTCTTTTCTTTTATACTCACTGGGTAAATGTCAATCTTCCTGTCACGGCCGACAGACATCACAAAGCTTCAAAAATAAATTGCACAAGCTCAACATGGATTCAAATTTATACTGAGGCAAGAACGTTTTCCAACTGCCACATCATTACTCACCAATTCCTGTGAACTTTCAAAAAGATGCAGTCGCACACCTCACGACATTTTCCGTCTACAGGAAAGATTGAAAGTGATTTTTCATCATTTCTAGATAATGGTGTTTTACTTTATACTTTCAGAGAAATTTTCAATACATACCCTTCTTTAGTATCTTTAGGCACTGGCCATTGTTGAAGTTCCAGATCTTTAAACATCCATCTCTTCCTCCTGTGATAAGTCTGAAAATACAATAACCACTGTAACATTATAAAGCAGTTGCTATGTTTTCTGAGCAGTGAAACATTTCACAAAGCGATTTGTATAATGCACCTCCTCGCTTTGATGTCAAATGCCATGCACGTGATAGCAGCCTGGTCGGGTGTGCCGCCAAACTCAAACAACAGACGACCAGAGTCAAAATCCCAGACTTTCACCACCTGGAACCAGCAACATTTTCATGCAGTTGTGTGTCACATTAAACATACCAGTCATGTACCTGTTTCAATACAAACTGGATTTATTCTCCAGTGAAAACAAGAAGCTGGTCATCTGAGTCAGTGATGCTGTCAAGTGTTAATTCACTCACAGATCCTTCAGAGCAGCTGACAACTTGACGAAACTCCTCACTGTATCCGCAGCACATTACAGGCTCGTTATGGGAAACAGTGAGGCGGCTGCAGAACTGTGGCCTTCAGAGGAAAAAGACAATGAACTGAATGACAGCCAAATTAAGCAGCTGCAATCGTCTGTGTAGAAAAATCTGTATGTTTTGGGTAAAGGTGGGATGTTTAATCCTCCAAAAGGAAATGCTGAAAATGATCGGATGTTATTCTATTACAATTTCACACACCATTATCCATTAATGAGCACCTTTGAGGAATATCTGCAGAGCATATATGAATAAAACACATGTGCATGGCAACTAACCTGATCTTTAGGGAGAGCACAGCCATAGAGTCTGCTGCAATGAAAAGGGATTTCATGGCAGATGAATATGAGCATGCAGATATGTCACCATGAATCCTGCTGGCTTTGGAGTCTGCTGTAAACAGGCAACACTGGTCTTGAAGATCCCAGATCTGAAATAGGAACAGGCATATTGCATATTGGCATCATTTACTGAAATAAAAACACACCATTACAAGTAGAAGTGGCATTCAAAATTTCACCTAGCAATGATATGAACGTCAAGTAACTGTAATTAGTTATTTTCCACTACTGCTGGCAAACTGACCACTGTGTCTTACACTAATGCTTCAATCATTTCAATTTCTTTTGACAAAAAGCCCAAGTGAAAAAAAGAGTCATGTATCACTTTCACAGTGCTGTCAATGGAGACAGAGAAGATCTGACTGTCCTCTGAATGGATGCACAAGTAGGTGATGGGGGCAGAGTGACCCTTCAAAACACCAGTTGGTTTCCTAAAAACATAAACAGAACAAAGAGCAAGTGGTTTGTAAATTAATGATAATATAGAATTGCCTTTGAAAAAAAAACAAAAAAAACATCCTGTGAGTCCTGATCCCTCACCCAGGAAAATGTGGGTTCCACATCCGTATGAGTCTGTCCATGCCTCCAGTGACCAACAAGCTGTGCTTCTGACACAGGTCAAAGGTCTTGACACCATTGTAAATGCTGAAAACTGTCTGGTCACATGATGCCCGGACCTGTGGAGTCCAGCTCAGTTGGACCTTCTTGGTCTTACCTTCATAACAAACCTCTCTGATCTCATTCAGCTGCTGCTCAGTGTTTGTTAGAGGCAGCACACAACCTCAGGGAGGGAAAGCAAAAACGCAGCATCAATCTAAACATTCAAAGGGTAAGCCATTATGAGAATAAATGAGCAAGATGAAGCTGGCAAGTGGACATGCCCACGTACATGGGCCATCACACACACACACACACACACACACACACACACACACACACACACACACACACACACATGCTGGCATTGATTGGTGAATTAGTGATAGATGAGTCATTATGAGTCATCCCTCACAGCTCTCACACCAGGCTGCCACATGCTCGACACAAGTATAATTACTCATCATCATCACATTGTACAATAAAAGATTTTGTTCATTTTGTATGATCATTTTCATCGTGCATCATATCATTTGTATTTGTTTATTTGACTCTTTCATGTGTCCAAGGATATGTTTTACATATGAAACACATCAATCTTTTTTTGTTGTTGTTGCTATTTTTCTACTTTGACAGAACAAATGCCAAAAAGGGTAAATGCAGAAGAAACAAGCTAAGCATGAATTACCTATGACAAGAGAGGAAGATTCATCATTTGATGAGGAGACAACAGCTTGGAAACCTTGAAAATATCTAGCCTAAATGCAGAGAGAAGAGTTAGTCTCTTGGTGAGTTCAAAGATTATCCATTCATAATAATAATGGGTAATGCTACATCATTAAACAACATTGCCACACAGTTTCTGCAGATATTATAATGAACGTGTGTGTGTATACAGTAAATATAGAAATGCATGGAGATATATGTCACCTGAGTCACCCAGTCATGATGAACCTTCCATCTGACAAATGTCACATTCGGAGAGACCACTGCGTTGTCGATAGTTATACTGGGTATGTTTTCAACCTTTGGTAATTTATTCCATAATCTATGAAATAAGACATTGAGATTTGCAGTCAGTCCGGAAACTGGTCACATTTTCTGAGCCTGACATGTACCTACACTATATATAATTTCCCTGACTGGCAGGGAGCCTATAAGCTATTATTTTTCTCCACAGCCTTCAAGTAAGACCACTGGAACAAACTAAGTGCGGCTCTTTATTTCTCTTTATTTGAGTCTGTGAGCTCCGGTATAACCTGAGAAAAATAGCTACATAATCTGAAGGACATGCCATATAACCTAAATGTTCTTAAAACATGTACCTTATCTGAGTGGTGGCTGCTTACAGTAAAAAGTAGGGGTGGGAGAAAAAATCGATTCACATAAATATTGCGATATCTTTTTTGACGATTTATTTTTATTGTTTTTTTGTTTTTTTTTAATATTGTGCAATGTGCATTTGTTAGCCTTTTTTTAACATACAGAGAGTACAGGTTTTGAAAAGGGTTTAAGCTCACTTTATAATGGAGTATGTTAATTTATAGGCTCCTACAGTATTTGTGTGCCGATAAATGTTAAAAATGCAGACTAAAAATCGAGAGTATCGTCAATATCGTAGAATCGCAATTTAAATCGAATCGCCATCCAAAAAATCGTAGAAGAATCGAATCGGGAGAAAAGCATATCGTCCCAGCCCTAGTAAAAAGTAGCCTATAAGACATTTGCAAAGAAGTGAATTAGAGACTGGAAAATGTATTCCTTATTGTGAATATACAGGAAAATATAACATACCTCAATATTTCATTAAATCATTTTAAATATTTGTCCGTCAAAGTTCAGTATTGCACTTTTTTTTGATTATTCCATTCACACTCTAACTCTAACAAAAAGAAGAAAATCACATAGGAGGATGAGGACCTGTACATTTAGTCAAAAATAAGCCCTGAACATGCAAGAAGAAAGACTATCATTGGAAAATGATATCTATACTGTATAAATCTATATAACAGCACAGTCACCTTAGGGTATCTCCAGCAGATGATATTAGAATGATCGTCACACACCCCTGAGACATGAAGACAAAAATGACCCTCTCCAAGGATTAATTATGCAGGATATAACAAATGAGTTTAGTCTGATCAATGGCTCTGCTAAATTAAAAGAAAAAAAAAGGACCGACCTCAGTGTCTCCATACAGAATACAACACTTATCAGGACCAGTGTATCTATAAGGGGGAAAAAACAACCTTTACGTATTTGTACATTTTTGAAAGTATATTCACATGTTGCTTTGTTGCTCACCCATAGTCTAATGTCAGAGGTACTGTGTCTAGTGCACTTATCTGGCAGTAGGGCTCCAGAGTGGAAAGCTCATGAAGCTGGATCCCCCTGTCCCTGCAAGATAATGAACACATGCACAATAAATAAATTTAGCATAATCAGAAACCTGCAGGCGACAAGTCCAGTAAATTCTCTCAATAAACAATCCACTCTTTATGTAATTTTTTATTACCCTGTTCCAATCATCAGCTTGTTGTACTCCGTCATCAGAGCGAAGTCACTGGCCCACTTTGACTTCCTGTTGGAGGCTCCTTCATTCTGTTAGAGAAAACCAAGTCTTGTGTTGAAAACTCAAACCCTTCTAAAACTTGAGGCTACATAAAACTACAGGAAATTGACACATATATCTGAACTACTGTAATGTTATTCAAAAGAGAAGCTTAGATTTAGATACTTGTGTAAGTGCAAACTTAACACCACCATGTATACAGTATGTGGACAATATTAAAGGCTATATTATTTGAGTTCCCATGAAAAGATTTTTTTCTTTTTAACTGAACAGATATTGCCTGGTATATTAAGGAGTAGAGATGTTTTCCCGGTCCCACACTGTACTCCTCCACAGGAGCATAGTCTGGGAGCTGTTTTTTTTCTCCTCCCCTCTCTTGTTTCTCCCCTTTTCCTTCCCCCTCTTATCGCCCAGCCATCTTGTTTTGTCTGTCTTATTGTACAGACGGGTTGATTGCTGTAATTTGTATAGTGACAATAAAGGCCGATTCTAATTCTGATATCTTATTTTGTTCACCCATAGCACTGTAGTTCATTCTGAACCAACGTGACACACAATGTCCTGCTGCTGTAAATACAGTATGCATCAGTGCAGCAAATGTCAGCGGCTAAAAATAGTCCCTAGCAAATCGACCATTTACTCCTCTTTGAGTAACAAAAACTGCAGTGTTTTGCTGTTTAAGGAGTAGAGACGTTCATAAAGATTTGGGTCTTCACGGCACGCCACAGAAAAAGTGAGAAAATCATAAAGTTGTTTTGTTTTTTTTAAATACTTTACAAAGTTTCTTTCATTGTTATTACAAACCAGATAATGTTCCTCATCTCTTTGTATCTTTGCAGGAAAACAGAAAGTATCGAGAGACTGGATAACACCTTGGTTTGTGTGTTCCAACAGGTTGTGCTGACAGCAAGAAAAATACACAATGACACCAGAGTATTAAGGTGAATTTACATACAAATATCTGTTTGGTCCTCTGGGATTTAAGTTCAGGGCTCCAGAAGCAAACAGCACCGTCTTCCTGCACTGTTACAGTGGTGCCATCATGGGTGGAGTGGATACAGACGACGGGGATGCCATGACCCAGCGCCCTCGTAGTGGCCGGCAGAGTGAAAGCCACCTCCTTACTGCGTCTTGCACTGTCCTCCTTCTCTTTGTGCTGCTGAAGCATGTATGTGCAGAACTGACCCTGCATCACATGACTGTGTTAGAGCTGTACATGTTTAGGTTCAGGTATTCTGCATGCCCATAGTCATTCAAGTGAGTAAAATTGTGGAATGAAAACATCTACAGTACTCATCTCTTCTTGAAAAATGTACAAAACAGGACAATTTTCAGCTTTGTAATTCATACAACAAAGAAAACTCAAAAAATAACAGTTGAGCATTACTTCACGTTCAACATGGTCTTAGAAAAGCTTATTTAAACCAAATCACTGTGTTCGGGTTAATTCCAGTCACATTTTCTACACATATCCTTTATAAAATAACCCTGTAATTTTTTTATATAGAGTTTTTTCCCCAGAATCCTGGTGTTATAGCAATCATGAAAAAGTGTTAGAAACGAGGCAATTCCCCTCACACTGAAATGGTTGCATGCTCCACAAGAAACAAATATGAATGCTATCTCACCCATGAAATCCTTCCTTGGCCTGAATAATCAATCTTCTTAAATAACCCTTGAATCTGTGTATTGCTCTGTGGGATTCAAAGAACAAAATAATTAAGAACATCAACACTCATTCTAAATTAATCAATTAATTGTGAATGCTTGTCTTTAATTACAAAGGAGTGAGACACAGGAGAGCAAAGTGACAAGAGTCTGAGCAAGAGTATGATATAAAGAAAAATGTCACACTGTCTTACTGTGTTAGGCAAATCCAAACACTTCTTCACTATTCGTACAAAATTCTTTGCATCGATGCATCTCAAGCAGCCCGTTTCAAAGTCCTTTATGAAGAAAAATACAGTCATGTCTCACAGGAATGAATAACCAGACTATGAATGTGCTGAAAAAAACATTCACACACTACCTCAAAAGCTGTTTTCATTTTCCGGAGGTTGTCGAGTGATATCGTCTCATCAATCTCATTTGAGAAGGGAAAAAATGGTTGGACTATATTATGGCATTAGCCAGTTATTATTATTGTGAATATTACAAGAGAAGAGCACAATGCGCAATGAAAGCAGTAATTAACTGGCATTTCTTTTTTCAGTTCACTGAAATCTACTCACCAGGCAGTTCATAAAGTCTGAGTGCTAAACACAAATCAAGGTTAGAGAGGAGACATTGACAGTGCATTTTTACACTGGAAACTGTGTAATTATCAGCACACATAACTAGGGCTCCACCTCTGAGAATTAGTGACTATCTGTCATGGCCACAACAAGCCACCACCGACTATGACATGTCCCTGGGATGCTCACACAAGGCCAGATGACAGACCACGCTCTCTGCGTTAATGGCCTTTCTTCAATTTGCCTCAGTTTCCTGGCAACGGTCCCTTGATCCATGACATGCTTTGATCTATCATTAATAAATAACAGGGATAAACAGCCTAATTCCTCAAGGATGTAACCAGAGTCGAGGTTTCCCTGCGGTATCTCCTGAATTGCTGAGATAATTATTTAATCAGTCAGAGTGATGCAAGCACTGAAAGTGTTCACACAACCTCGACTGCTCTCCAAATCCCTTTATTAGAGCTACACAACTTTGAACTCCTGAGCCTGCTCCGCTTAATCTGCTATGGCACATTATTCATTATATTAAGCAGGAGAGTGTGACTGACATCTACAGCTGGAGCCCGCAAACTTCAGCTGATGCATTTGCACCAGACTCCTACATCACTCTGTCATTCCTGTCAGCTTGACAGCTTGAATCTGAATCAACTGGGCTCCTTTTAAGTAGTTGGCTCAGCAACTATGTTTGTTTTACTTTGGCCTGAAACATGGCCATCCTCAGGCTCTGGGATAGATTGTCCTGGCCGAAGCACTGTCAGGCTGCAAGTAAATTGATCATCAACTTGATTTAAAATGACATTTTTGGCATTACTTCACATTCTTCTGCTGGTGAGATATGAGATGAAGTTGAGTTTAAGCACTTTGGGAAGAGTCTGTAAACTACAAGTGTAGCAATGTAAAGCTCTAGTGACACCTTGAGGCAAAAAGCAGCAACTTTAAGAAAGCCATGAAACCTCAACAATTTACACTTGTGAAGACTTCTGAGATGCAGAGACAGGTTTAAACGGGTGACATTTAGCTGTCTAATTTCACTTTCAGATGGATGTTTTCAGAACCGTACCTCGAGGCTGCGGAGTCTGTGAATCGAATCAATACTGAGCTGTTGCCGTCTCATGATTGGAGCCTTATCTCCAAGTGTGACAGAGTGTCGTCTCCTGTTCTGTTTCAGCAGCTCTCGCATCAACCACTCAGGCTGCTCTTTGCTGTCCTCGCTTACTCGTCTCTGTGCCAAGAAGTCATCTGCAACTATCTCACCCCGAGATCCAGGTCCAGAGGTGTTTCTCATCCTCTTCCCAGAATCCTTCAGTTCAGAGAGGATGCTGGAGGATTTGAAATGTTATTTTAATTAAATGCACACTGTTTTTTTTAGTACACTATATATAGGCCTACTTTGGGTTAATGTTTTGACTGCACATAAAAAAGCTTATTGCATCTTTACTTGACTCAGCAGGGTGGTCTACATATTTGGATTGCAGGGGTGGTTTACATCAAAACTACATGCAAATCAATGTAACATTAGGACTGTGATTAGGAGTCCCATGTGAACAGGCTTCCCATACTACAGGATAACCACTCACTCCTGCAACAGATGGCAACTTATGCACCATGGCAACAGTAAACATTCTCTGAAGAGGATCAATGCATGACAACAAGAGTAACAAGGTAAGGCCTCAACCGACATCTCTCGTAAAGATATTAACACATTCATCTAAAACAAAACAAAACATACATTTAGATGAATTGGAGTGGCACTAAGTCAAAATTCAAAATAGTAGAATTTTACCTGGTCACATGTTGGGTTTCTAATCTTCCAGATGCGGAGGAAGAGCGTACTTTTTTCCCCAGTGGCATGCTTGTCAGATGGTGAGTTTCAAAAGTTGACTTGATATCAAAATGAAAAACAGACTTCAGAGCGCCACCGTTTCTGAACCAGAGATCCAGACAGAGGTTAATCAGACAGACCTAGCATTGTCTACCTGACACTCACTCTAGCATTACACCTGAGCAGAGCAGGTGGCCCCATGGTAACTAAGAAACCAGGAGTGACAACTGAGACTACGAAATTACAAACAAGAGTCTGTGCTTACAGAGGGGGAAGCAGCTTTGTGTGTTAAACCATGTTCAGTATTGACATATTGCTCTGTTACAATATGCTTGAATCATTACAATACTGCAGGAAATATTAGGTAGCCTAATCATAGTTTAAATCATCATCATCAATGTTTATTCAATTTTTTTTATTTTTTATTTTAGCTACCAAAAGAATTCATATTTTTAACAATAAAACAAAATGTTTGTCTCTTTCAGAGAGACTTGGAAAACAGAATTTTACAGAGCAAAACAGGGAGCATGATGAATCAAAAAGTGGTACTGCTGGTAACAGTCTGCAGACAGAATCCATTAAATGATGCAACAAGTTTTATTCGGCCTTGTTATCAAGCTGCAAACAGTCACAGCATTATGTCAGATAGCAGAATATGGGGGCGACGAGACATGAAGGCAAACAAATATCTTTTCATCTCAGGGAAATCTTTAATTATCACAACACACAAGTGATATGCAAAATGAGCAAATTAGTAGCCTATGTGAGACACTTTTAATCTATTATGCATTATATTATATTTTCCATTTAATTTCTTACCCATATGAAAATGTTTACACACGCACACAAACAAAACGACACAACAACAACAACTTTCAAACAAACACAGATATACAAACCACCTACCTCAGCAATAAGGTTCAGAGAGGTCATGGCCTACTTCATATCCACTCTGATCAGCAGAAATTAAATACATCAGCTGGAAGAGATGAGCATCTTCAGTCAAACAGTTTTCACAGCTTCCTTTTCTGCAAAGACGTGCAAATCTTGAGTTGCCTGTGTGTGGGAATCCTAAAACACTCAGTTAAAATGCTATAATATAAAGGCAAAAAAATGATGCCAACTTTCCCCGCAGGTAAGGCTCTGAAACTGCTGCATCTCATGTGGTGGCAGACCCTTTAATACAGATTCAACAAAACCTGTCATAAGTTGCCAAATCTGCCACAGCAAGCGACCATGTCAGAATCTGCTGCTGTTGTGAGACTGGTTGACCATCAGCTCAGGTTTTTGCTTTTGCATAACTGTCTCCCTTATCCTCTGTGTCAGTCCAAACAAAGGCACAAATCATCTTCCTGCATTAGTATTAATGTGGTCATGTCCTGTCCAAGAAATTCCACAACAAATGGAATATAACACTGAAAGAAATAAGAAACAATGTCATTTGCAGTGACGGTGTGGTTTGAACATACCTGAGTGCTTGGATGTCTTGGATGCTTTCATGTGAGTAGACTTGTCACACCTTGAGGCATGCCCATGAAGTCACATCTGTAGGTACAGCAGTACTGTGCTGTCAAGGCCTTACAGATCTCTCGCTCAGATGGGGGACATTTCTGAGGGAACTTGACATACTCGGGGCTTCGTGTGGTGTCCCTTGGGTACCCTCCAGTCCACATCATGAAATACTTGGGGAAAACAGTTTGATTTATAGGTCATGATGTGCTGCGAGAGGTCAAGCGGCATTCAACCAGAAATGTAAAATTGAGGCCAGCACAGCCTAAATACCAACCTGAGAGGAAGTTGGTTCTCCCTCCAAATAAATTATAAAGGGTGTCACCAAGTTATAACACATAAAAATACAAAACAATGTAGGCGTGATTCTGTTAATTATTATACAATACCTGTGTGTATACCTAATGCTACAATATATTTGGTTTTGTAGAAGTGTACCTGTCCACACTGCTGGCTCCCTATGATTACGAGGAATTGCTTTGGCAAAGAAGAATATATACTACACAAAACAGACACAAGTAATATGTCTTATAGCTACTGAAGTCTACATAGAGTTTATGTACTGTAGGCTAAATCTTGTATGCCAATGCTAACCACTTACATCAGTAGACGCACAAGGTGTAGGCTCCCTGCGCACTCTCTCATTAATTGACCGACCTTCGCCGCAAGGCCCAGCAAATGAATCTTCTGACTGGAAACATTTTTAAAAAATGGTAATGCAAAGGGGGTACTAGTTTATAACATGACGGAAAACTGTACATTGAATGTTCATATTATCATAAGTGGCCTTCAACATTTATACACTTTACTAGACCTACATAGCTTGAAGTGTCCCAGTGCTGGGGTTATAACATTAGGGTCAGGGACAGGAAATGACTAGACTCATAAAGAAATGTAGCTATGTGCTTGGAGATGGAGAAGAGATGGTATAGGCTGTGGTTACAGGTTAATTGGAGGATGTGGTGTAAGATGAAGGACATCATGAGTGACCCTAAACACACACAGGACTCTCACAGCTTAGAAGAAGCAGCCACAGTAACAGGCTCATTTCCCTGACCTGCACAACAGAAAGACTCAGGAATATTCCATCATTCCTGCTGCCATCAAGATGCACAATGACTTTTAATAATGTTAGACTACATCTTCCATTTTTGAAATCATTTCACATAATGTTCTCAGTCATATATCATTTTATGATATTTAAGCTGTTAAAAAAAATTGAATTTCCCTCTTGTGCACATCTGGGCAAATTGAAACGTGGGCAACATATTTGTTTGGTGATTTTTTTCCCTCTATTCTAATCCAATTTACTTCACTTACCGGTTTTCTGAATCTGGCCGGTACCCTCCGTCTCCGAGACGACTGGCGAAGGGAAATGCTGCAGCTCGCCTCATTATCTGACTGAGAAACCACAGTAATTCAAAGGGTTTAGGCTACAACAGAACTCTCAGCAACCCATGCTCCGTATGCTATTTACGTATGCTTTATATTATAAAAAAAATAAAATAAACATAACGTAATGTTACAACTACGTTACAGTACAATTATATAATGCCACGAGGGCTGTCCAGATATTTGAAACAGGTCTGGAGATATTTAGCTAACGTTAGTTAGCAAATCTGTAGCCTACCCAAGACTAAAATTAATTCAATTAGGACTAAATAACTCGGTAATTGATTTATATACGGACAATCTACTTACTTTTTCCGACATTTTTTTTCTTTTTATCCATTTTCAATACAAGTGTGTCAGGTCAGTGAAAGTGTGGGTGTGTGTGAGGTACGCCCACTTGTTTATATCTGATATGCTCCGCCACTGGCTCCATCTAGTGGCCGAATTAAGAAATTGGATTTGCGTTAATGCTCCTTTAAGGCCTTTCTTAGGTGCATTCAGGTTCACAAGCTGGCTTCCAGCACAAGTCTATAAATGATGCTGATGTTCAGTGCTTACACGTGCATCAGCATAGGCATACAATTATGCACAAAACTCAACATGCCTATTCAAAAGTCAACCAGAAGCCCATCACACTTAGGGCAGAATCATATTCAAATTCATCCCAACACTGGTTGCTCCCTACAAATATGCAGCATAATAACAATGCTAGAATTCAATTGGTTATATTTTCCATGAAGTGACTGTGCAACAACAACTAAAAGTTATTTGTAAACTGAAGTTTTCTAAGATATTTGACAATTTCTGATGGATAATTGTTGTGTTTGCATCCTTACCACAGAAATGGTGCCATACAGTCTTATTTTTGACTCATTTTTAATTGTTGAGTTGTGGGTTTTTTTTGTTAACGATAACGTTCATTTTAATTTGAAATACTGACTTATTGCTATTAAGATGAAAGTATTCAGAGAAACAAACAAATATGAGGGGGCAGAGTTTTTTTTAGAAGTGAAAGGACAAAATCAAAACCACAAAACTCACAGTAGATACAACGAAAATACTGTGATGTGAATGGAGCATAAAATGGGGAACTTAATGTGACATTTTCTGCATTAATAGCTATTTACAAAGCTATAAGTGAAAAAGTGACTTTACAGCAGTCAAATAAATAGACAATGGAATTATTCCAAGCAAATATGTACTTTAAAACAATTTTGCACAACATAATGGGATACATCTAGCATATTACAGTAAACCAAAAATGTAAAGGAAATGTGAAAAAAATAATGTGCAAATCAAATAACTTGCCGTTAATACAGGCCCCAGATAAAAATGATCCCAGCAGGATGTTGTAATGCAAACCCACAACAATTGAATACCCTCTGTAAAATGCTCAGCAGGGATTTGTTAGGAAAAGTAACCAAGGTCATTTATTCATTGACCTTTGGCTAAGTACAATTATTTGACGTTGAAGTTACTGTGCAGACTAAAGCTACTTACATGATAACTTATTGTTTTATAGGCTATTTAATTACCAAACATTATGTGTAAGTAAGCACGTCCACTCTCCCCTCCTTTATTAGTTTAGTTTATTTATTTCATTCGGAGCATAAAAACAAAAATAAAACTCGTAAAAAAAAAATGACAATACTGTAACTCTTGAATGAAAGGGGGCAGAAAGAAGTGAACTTATAATGTCTACCCCTTGTCACAAGAAATTAATTCACAAATTAGATAATATGCATCCAAGCAAAGAAGAAATGAAAGTAGAAGAAGAAAAACATCAACAAACAATGTCTACAACAAAAGTAGCATTAAATAAGTTGAAGTAAGGGCTGCAGCCCAGCCATCTACTCATCATCCTAGTAAATTTCTAGGTATGAAACATTGAAGTGCTACATGTAGTAGCCTATACACATACATTTAAATTTACCATCACATGCACACATACATATAAATACATAAACACATATCTAATCTGTCTGTATATAAACCCATACAAACAGACACACATTTTCACACAGGCCTACAAGACATGTATATGTGTACACCTAGCCTAATAATGTCAGTAAATGACTCTACACCTTTATGCTCTACACTGGTTCCTGGTAATCTATAGACACAGCTCAAGTAGGCTACATTTTTTGATTTCTCGTTTACTATTTCCACAGTTATAATTTCTATTATGTTATTGCTGTCATATTACTAACAGTATGTAATAGGCTATTACAAACAAGGCACAAAATAAAGGTTTCATTCTAATTTGGATCAACTGAATTTTAACCGTGCAAATAAAAAGTGAAAAAATAAATTACAACATAATTCCACCTTTGCCATGAACAACACTGAACACTGCCTACAGGTTAAATAACAATAAGCATACCATAAGTGTTATGCTAATTCACATTTTAATAGGCACCTGGTTACATCACAGCTGTTACTTTGACTAAGGACAGGAGCAGTTATTCCACCACACAAGTCTGCACATGTTTAAGTCCCATATTCACTCTGCTTCCGTGCATTTTCACTGTCACTAGCACTGACTGTTTGTTATTCAATTTTAGCGCCATCGCCCCAGTCGTGTTTTGCACAACCAACCGTACAACCAGCGGGGCTGAGACACGCTCTGTCCAATAAGATGCTCCAAGGAGTTGGCGGCAGCCAATGTCCGACAGCCGGAGCCCGACGCTCGGGATAAACACACAGCTCCCGTGAGCCTGAAGACCGTGCATCAACGGAGCTTTTCGTCCCATTGTTTGAGACACACCGACACATGGCTTCACACAGCGCTGTAGGGGTAAGCTTCACAAGTACTCACTTATCAACAAAGCGGCTAATGTATACCTGTTTGTGAATGAAACTGTGTGCAGCGATGAGTTTCGCGCAGTATACATCGGTGTTGTACGTGTTTAGTTGCATGACTGAGCTGGATGAGATGCTAACACAGGAAAAAGCCCCTACTGGTGTGTAACACAGTCTTGCTAACTTCACTACGTAGTTACCCAACACTGACACTGAGGCCACAGATAATAATAACGAAATAACTCTCCCAACGACCCAGCTGGTCATTACGCCTGGGTAAGCCTGGTGTGTCAGCAGCTAACCCAGGCGAACTCGTATTAGCCTGTTAGTTAGCACGGCAATGGAGGCGGCTCTGGCCGTGCCGCTCATGATAAAAGCTAATGCTAGCTAGAAGGTGAACAACTCCACACTGACTGGTACTGTGGCAGTCCCGGGTCCAGGGATGCAGGCAGAGCATCTTTCTCCGAGATCCTCGCTACTTTCAGTCAAACTTTAAATCCAGTAATCTGCATCACAGGCCATGTAGAGGCCGCCTAGTGGGCTAGAGGGAGAGGAGGGTGTTTGGAAACAGCCCAGAAGCCTTTGTTAGCACTGCAATCAGCCATTTTAATAATCGTCTCCTGAAAATGAGCTCTGTGGCAAACCAGCCCGCTACAGCTGGCTAGGCTAACTTAGCTCAAAGCAAAGGGTACACAAAGCAAGAGGCAGCCACAACGGCTAGCAGCTAGTGAACAATCAAAGGCGGTGGGTGCTAATGCTAATGTATGCATCTGAAACCTCAAACCGGTTAGCTGGATGTTAGATCAATGCGATCCTGTTAAATCACATAACGCCGAGTGGCTTTTTTCACCAAGTGTGCCCCATATTTATGTGTGTGTAGATGTATCCTGGAAGGAAAACACGAGTAAAATAATTTGTAGTAGATTTTAGTATTAAAAGAAGCATCATGTGTGCCTCTGCATACAATGGATCATCTGTCACCCCCTCCCCCCAGATTTAAACAATAGATGGGACTGACAAAGCAAGATATAGACAGTTGATTAGCAGAATATGTAGATATTTCCTCTATGCATGAGTGAACTTGGGACACATTCACATGGAACATATTTATTTTTTCTCTCTATTTAGAGGGCGAGGGTGGTGAAGGATCCAAAGAAGCCGAGGGGCAAAATGTCCTCATATGCCTATTTTGTGCAAACATGCCGAGAGGAGCATAAGAAGAAGCATCCTGATGCCAGTGTCAACTTTGCAGAATTCTCCAAGAAATGCTCTGAGCGATGGAAGGTAAAAAAAAAAGAAAAAAGAAAGCATTTATTTATTTTTTCCTTCCTATCTGTGAGTCCAATTATTACATTCTCGTTGTGTATGCAATTTAGATTTTTAAAGCTGCTTTGTGTTTTCCCAAAGACAATGTCACCTAAAGAGAAAGGCAAGTTTGAAGATATGGCCAAACTAGACAAGGTGCGCTATGAGAGGGAAATGAAGAATTACATTCCCCCCAAGGGCCAGAAGAAGAAGAGATTCAAGGACCCCAATGCCCCCAAGAGACCGCCGTATGTACCATAATCAACTTGCTCCACACTAGTATGTCTTTTTTTTCTCACTAAGTGGATTATGATGGCTTAAACATGGATATATTTTTCTCCCCACAGGTCTGCATTCTTCCTGTTCTGTGCAGACTTTCGCCCCAAGGTAAAAGGTGAGCATCCTGGACTCACCATCGGTGACACAGCAAAGAAGTTGGGAGAGATGTGGAACGGCTTAACTGCAGAGGACAAGCATCCATATGAGAGGAAGGCTGCAAAGTTGAAGGAGAAATACGATAAGGTTAGTAGAAATCGTGCAATTGAAGCAAGGCTTATTTTTGCTAATTTGACAAACTCGTCCTTATTGTTGAGTGAGTCGATCTTCTTTGTTTTGAAGCATGCAAAAAGCACAAGTCTCTCTGTAGTAGTAGTAAAAACACCTTTGACTTGCATTCCACAGGATATTGTTGCTTACCGCACAAAGGGCAAAGTCGATTCAGCTGCAGCAGCAGATGATGACGATGATGAAGACGAGGAAGAGGACGGAGAAGAGGACGATGACGAAGATGAGGATGATGATGACGAGTAGAGTGCATCAGAATGGGACCTGAAGTTTTGTTTATGCCATATAACCCTAATATACTCAATTCACCATCTTGAAACAGAAGTCAAATTGAACAAGAACATGTGTATATTTAATGTTTTTAAGATGTACAGTGTTATGCTCCTTTTTTTGTAAAGTTAACACTACATATCTTAAGTTGAGATTTTCTAGTGGTAGCTCTTTATCCCTGCCATATTCTGTAACAATTTAGGAGGACTACAAATCAGTATGAAAGTAACTAGTCTATAGGTGTTACAACTCAAAAATGAGATTTCTGAGTTGGTAGTGTATTTTTCTTTATTTTGAAAAATATTTTTTTATGTGCTGTCCCAATGTCTTTTTATTGTTCTTTGAATACCACTCTAATATCAAATGCAGCTGTCGACATTCAAGAATGTCTTCAATAAAGGTCATTTTTTTTAAGAAATTTGATTAGTTTTTATTTTGTTTTTTCCTTTTTAATAGTAGTTGTCTAAACATCTCAACATGGAGCACATGTATTTATCAAGAACACACATGAATAATGCAGACACCTTGGGCTTTGAGGCTTTTTCATTTAAAAACCTGTGTCTGAGCAAGTTAACATGACATCTTTTTAATCACTTCTGCTTATAAATTAACCAGTGAGTTGCTATTTTAAATTTGAAACGGCTAGTTGGTGTTAGTTCTTTTTTTTTTTTTAGTGATGCATTGTAAGTGTATGTGGTGTGTTATTCTCAATAAACCATATTTTCGTCTGGATTTAGGGCAACATTTGACCACCAAACCAAGAAACTGGCAACATTACATAATGTAATTGAAGTTGAATATGTTTTGGTTTATTCTAAAAATTAATCTCGGTGGCTATGATGTGGAAAGTTAATGATTATTTGCCCTGCAAGATTATCACATTTACTTGGAAGTTAATGTGTCTGTGTGTATGCAATAATTAGTATCCCATCTTTTGCAAAGCTTCCACAGTTATTGTTTTTCCCCCAAATTCCCTAGAAACATTTACAGTATTGTGGTTAATCACTGTACTGTAGTTTGTGTAATCCAGAAGGTGGCGCCATTATGAAGACAGCTCTGAAAGTGAAAGCAGTTTAAAGTTTAAACTGAATCATTTACAACATTTACGTCCACATACAAGGCACCAAATAAAAAATAATATACTGTTGCAGTGGGGATGTACATAACTTTTCAAACATTTGATTGTGAAAGAAGAACTTTGCCCTGAGCTCTGCAAGCACAATCAGCCACACTCAGGTTTCTATTTAAAGCATAGTCTAAAAGAGTTCATCGTATATTAAAAGAAAGTAATTGTATTTAAAAAGAATAGCTCTTCAGTTAAAATGTTATGCAAAATAAAACATGGAGGTGACTCTCCTCACAGGTCAGGAAACCTGCCTGTTTCTATAACTGATGGAAACACACAAAATAACAATATTACATTACTGAAAGGATCCATGTCAGTCCATTCCAGTGACACTTACTAACAAAGCAAAAAGCAACTGCCCATGTCAGACATAATACTGCTTGTTGACAAAAAGATCAATCCCAACTGCTGGTAGAGTTATAGTGACCACATCCAAAATGAAGTGTTGGGCATTTATTTTAGTTTTACCAAAGAGTCCTGAGAAAAGTCCTTTTGTGTTTTGTGTGTCCACTTCCCCAGTGAGTCAAGGCTGAAAGCCTTTGTGATCTTTCGCTGCAATACATTTCCCTTAGCCTGTAATTGGAGACAGCCTTGCAGTCACGGTGGCCTCGCAATCACTTAAAAGGGGGTTCACATGTCTATTTATCAGACTGTTCTCAGCAGTGTAGCCATTTGCCATACAAAGGACTGTCCTGCTTCTCAAAAGAGTTTGCAAATATGAATGAAGTCACAATGGTCTCCTTTCAGTAGTTCTCACACAAAAACAAGCCCTTTACAAGTAAAAACTTTTTTCACTATAAACCGTGCATCTAACCACAAGTAATCATTTCATTTTCAATACTTAAATTAGATTATTTTTGACAATGCTAGGTAGGTAGCCCACTACTATTACACTAATCTGTTCATGTAAATTTGATTTTAACATTATGTGCTACAGTGACATGTCAGCCCTCTTCTGAGACCTGTGATTCAAAGCTGCAGTTTTTTTTCTTTTTTTCTCCTTTCACTCATTGAATGAATGCTTCACAGTCTCTGAATGAATCCCCCGTCTGACATCCAGCAAGAAAGGCTCCCCCTAGGCTACCTTACTGCAGGCAACTGTTCAGAGAGTCCATTTCATCTCTACATTGGGGAACCGCAATAGCAAAATCCATGGAGAGAATATAAAGCAGACTGATTCAACAAAGCATAGCAGGATGTATTATCATTGCTTTTTTTTTTTTACTTCCTATGAATTGGGCTCCTTTTCTTAAGAGAGCATGGACATGTGGAATAATTAATTTATAGAACTTGGGGGTTGTGTTTTCTTTTTGAATCCATATAACAACAACAGCAGACTTTCATGTGCTGCATTTTGGAGTCTAAGAAGAACTTTCTTTTTTTCTGCTGCAGGATTTGCATGGAGTGATGTCAAAGAGGCGTGCCAGTCAGGATTACAAGCTGAGGAGGTCCAGTAATCACTATGGATACAGCTTTTATAGTTTTCCATTTGTTGGTGTTGTGTGGAGGTAATGCTGTGCAGTTTCCAGGACTTCACTTTTTATGCTGTCTCTGTTTTGTTTTGCTTTGCTGGGGATCTGATTCTCTTATGGTTGTGAAGTTATCACCAAAATACTTTGGAATTAAACTTTATAATGGACTTCATTGGACATAGGAGGAAATATACAATTTTTATGTTTCATTTTTTGGTAAGTCGGGCGTTGGTTCATGTGTTGCAGCAGAGAGTGAATTCTAATTCATGATAGGATCAATCTATGTCTGATTTTATGACACACAGTGAGGTTACAGTGCATTTAGATTTAGAGGCCTGTTTGTGTACATTTAATTCTTATAAGAAACTGAGAGTCATTTCTTTGTGTTTTCTGTGTTTCATTGCAGGTGTTTAACACTGCATCCTCTCATGAACCCTCATCTGGAAACACAGTGAATGTGAGCAGTGTGAGACAGTTTGCAGATACTGTCTTAAGGCAGCATACACTTCCCTCCTGGTATCATGCATCTGTTGATGCTGTGCCCAAGCATGGCACAGTCAGCTTACACTCTCAAAACAGATGGCGAAGACAGATGGCTTACTCCAAAATTGTTTATTCATTTGAAGTGAAAGAAGACACAGCACCAGGTTAGTCATCTGTGCAGTGAGGCCTTCTTCATGTAAATTAGGCACAAAAGCATGGTGTTTGCTGACAAGAGTTAATTTGCGTAATACATGATTGAAATATTATTTATTTGACTTGTGATTCAAGATCGATGCCAGTCATTCCTAATTGTAGGATGTCAAAGGTCTTTCAGTGTCGATCAGTGTTGCAAAATGTTTTCTTGTCACTCTGATAATTATTCATTATCCAATGTGTTGTCAGGAACAGTTGTGGGAAAAGTGGAAACAGCGTTTAAGAGTCACACGCCTATCACATACTCAGTGACAGAGGATGATGGAGAGAACCTGTTCCTCCTCAACCCCCTCTCAGGGGAGTTCCTATTATCCCGCAGCCTGGATTTCGAAGAACAAAGATTCTACATTCTCACTGTGGCGGTGCAACAGGGGGATTTGCTGGTATCCAGTATCAGGGTGTATTTCAATGTGCTGAATGTGAATGACAACCCCCCTGTTTTCAGTCAGGATACCTTTTCTGCGTCATTGCTGGAAGACACGCAGGTTGGCACTTGCTTCCTGTCCTTGAATGTGTCAGATAAGGATGATGGTAAGTGCAATGGGAAAGGTTGTGGGACACAAGGCTATTTAGTTTGCAGGTTTTTCATTGGTCATTTGCATTTTCTCCCCTACTAAACACATGCAAGTTTGGGATGCACTTCCTCTCATGGTCATGACCAAAGAACAAGCCCTGACCTAAGGTACTGCTTTGGAGGCACTGTTGACCAAACCAGACTTTTCTGGAAATTGACTACATAGAGGCTATGAAAAGAAAGAAATAGATAATTTTCAGAAAAATCTCTTCATACTTATTTTTTTACTAACATGCTCTTGTACTACAAATATATGGCCTGTCGTATATATATGTATATATATTTTTTGAATTCCAACCTGCTCCTCCAGAGAGGGATTTATGGCTCTATGTAATTAATGGGGGTCAAATCCACATTTCACAGTTCACATAAGGTTAATAGGAAGCTATAGGCACATGTCATAGAATTTTTCTTCAAACCTTATACATACTATAATCCTCACGATCATCTTTCAGTTTATTGCAGCAATAAAATTTAGATGGATGAAAAATGTTAGACCCCATTAATTGAATTGAATTGGCAATTTCCTTCTGCATGTACAGCTTGTCCCTTTAAATTACAAATATAAGAAGCTGGAGATAATGTTCACTCATATTCACTTACATAACATTTGGCAAGTCAAACTGAGGCACAAGTCTTGTTTATTGTTGTGTCTATTTATTTATTTGATTCATTTGTGAAAATGTCACTTGTAGTGTAAAGCTTAAGCAGAAGCCTATTTGGATGCCACCAACATATAATTGACCTCTTTTGCTAATGAATGCTTTGATTAAAGTATAATAGCTAAATCACAGCAACACTCAATATGAGTTAGTGTAAAGTGCACTATATAGTGTGTATAATGCAAAAAATAATAAAAACCATTATGAGAAGGCCATTCCATCATTTGTAATCATGTCTTTCCTCTCTGCCAGATGATAATGGAGAGCTGAAACTGAACGTGTTGGATGGAGATGAAAAGACAGTGTTCTTCATAAACTCAGTTGGCAGTTTATGCCTGAACAAAGAGTTAGACAGAGAAAAACATTCCTCCTACCTCCTTACTGTCACAGCTAATGACTGTGTCCAGCCTGTATCTTTGCAGCTCACCAGCACAGCACATGTTATCGTGGTGCTAACTGATGTCAATGACAATGCTCCATTGTTTGTGTCAGCCAAAAGTGTCAGTATACCAGAGGACACTGTACTTTATTCAGCTGTGGGGACTGTACATGCTGAGGATAAAGACATTGGATCCAATGGAGAAGTGTTTTATTATTTAAACAGCACTTCTGATGGAACATTCAGAATCGATAACAGAAGTGGAATATTATATCTGGAGCAGCCGTTAGATAGAGAGCAGGTAGATACTCTGATTATTACTATCACAGCCACTGACAGAGGCTCACCCAGGATGGCGACCACTATGAATCTCACAGTGCATGTTGAAGATGTAAATGACCACGACCCTGAGTTCTCACAAAGCACTTACTATCTGACAGTAAGAGAAGACATCCCCAGAGGAAGCAGCTTGTTCCTGCTCCAGGCTCACGATCAAGATATCGGACCAAATGGACAAGTGCGGTACTTACTGACCCAGGCAAGCCCGTTTGTGGTGGACATGGTCCGAGGTGTCTTCACAGTAATGGATAAACTGGACAGAGAGAGAGATTCAAACTACACCTTAATCATAACAGCACTTGATCAAGGGAACATAGCAAGATCTGCTACAGCTGCGATCAGCATCACAGTGTTGGATATCAATGACGCTGCACCCCAGTTTTCTCCTGAAACACTGATCATACATGTCATGGAGGATGAGGAGGATTCTTCTCTGCTAACACATCAGGTGCTATTGAGTCTCACTTACTGAAGAGTTCAGTGATTGATAATTAGCGAATGTTATGATATTAATTACTAGATAATTTATGTTTTGTTTTGTTTTTTACCAGCTCTCAGCTTTGGATGACGACTTAGGGCTCAACAGCCAACTCACTTATTTCATTCAGTTTGGAGATAGTGATGGTTTATTCTCCATCACTCCGAATGGCACTTTTCAGATTTTACACAGCCTGGACAGAGAGAAGGGATCACTATATATTGTCACCATTATTGCTGTTGATTCAGGTGAAGGACACTTAATTAAGTATGTTCATATCCCACAAAGATTATTGGATCATATTACATCAGTCACCTAAAATTGTTTCACAATGAATGTCACTTTGTCATTTGAAGGATTGCCACCTTTAACAGGTACTCTAAGTCTACATGTCATCGTGGATGACATCAATGACAACCATCCACAGTTTACTGAGGAACACTACAACACCATATTATCTGAGGATAGTCCCACTGGCACTGTGTTTGCCATGATAACAGCATCTGACATTGATGAAGGTGTCAGTGGGAAAGTAAGGTAAAAGAAAAATACTAATACTAATACTTCATATTGATGTATATTTGACACATGCTTTGGGGAATTATGATCTCACTGTGTAAGTTCAATCTTTTTGGCTCTGGTCTTTGATTTAATTTAATTTCATGCCAGGTAGGACAAAAGCCTTATATTGCACATGTGTTCATCTGTGATTGTATTGCGTTTTTGCTGCAGGTATTTCATGGAGAACTTAAATATACCTTTTGCCATTGAGGAAACATCTGGAGAGCTGTTTACAACTGATGTCCTGGACAGGGAGACTGTAGCCATCTACAGGTTGACGGTGATTGGCAGAGATGAGCATCCCACTCAACCTCTGTCAAGCTCGGTGCTTGTCACTGTGCTCATTGGAGATATTAATGATAACAGGCCTCAGTTTACAAACAGCCCCTATGTGGCCAATGTGCCCACTGAAATGGCTCCAGGTGAGAGATTTTCCCTTCACTTTAATGAATTTCCCTTTGGGGATTAATAAAGTAATAATTTTTCTTATTCTTATCATTCATTTGGCAGTTACAACGTTTCATGCTACGTATTGTCTTCACAAGACTGAGATGACATGTTTTATGTTGTTTCCCCTGCAGGTTCAGTTGTTTGCGCAGTTAGAGCAACAGATGAAGACAGTGAGATGAATGCAGAACTTCATTATTCATTGTATGGACCCAATTCAGATATATTTTTCATCAATCCACAGAGTGGCACAGTGTTCACCTCAAGTGCTTTCCAGAAAACACATGATATCATTGTCAACATACGTGTGGAGGATGCTGGAGAAAATCCTAACTTTGACACCACCACCATGAGCATCAGGTTTCAGAACATCTCTGACTTTCCAGAGATGGATGTGGATGTTCTAAGCTATTCCCTCTCTGAGGACAAGCCAGTGGGAACAATAGTGACTGTCATCTCTGCTGTGAGTGTCAGAGCTGCACCCGTCTCTTTTTATCTTGCTTCTGGAAACTTTGATGACATGTTTCATGTGGAGCAATTAAGTGGAGCACTGACTGTGGAGAACCCTCTGGATTATGAAAACAAAAAGGAGTTTACTTTGTTAGTAGAAGGCAGAGACTCCGGCTCGCCTCCTTTCTCATCATTTGTAGAAATTCACATAAACATCAGTGATGTTAACGATAACTTCCCACAGTTCACTCAAGCTGAGTACAGGTGTGAGGTTTTTGAGAATTCCCAACCAACCTGGGTTTGTGATGTTCTTGCCATTGATGCCGACTCTGGCCATTACAGCACAGTGCAGTATAATATAACAGAAGGAAACACTGACCATCTCTTTACAATTGACCCTGAAAATGGTTTATTGAGCACCACTGCGAGTTTAGACAGAGAAAATATCCCTAAATTTACATTGATTGTTGAAGCTGTGGAGCGAGACAATCGCCTTCATAAAGACAGAGCAATTGTTATTGTCATTGTTTTAGACAGAAATGACAATGTACCTCGTTTTACTCAGATTTTTCTCACAGAGGTACCTGAGGATGCCCCTTCTGGATACACAGTAATACAAGTCACCTCAACTGATGAGGATACTGGCCCCAGTGCAGTTATAAGTTACTCCTTTCTTGACCAAAGTGATGATCTGCCATTCAACATTGATTTTACCACTGGCCACATCACAGTTGAAAGACCTCTGGACAGGGAGATGCAGGAGCATTTTATCCTGAAAGTAAATGCAAATGATTCAGCATGGAGCATAAACACAGATGTCACTATAGTCATTACAGATGTTAATGATAATAGACCAGTATTTACTGATCATTTTTACAGTGCTGTCCTTCCTGAAACAAAAGAGAAAGAAGTGTTTGTTATGCAGGTTCTTGCTACAGATGCAGATGTTGGGGAAAACAGTGAGATTTTATACGATATTGTACCTCCAAATGAGGAGTTTTGGGTGAATGCTACCTTTGGTAAAATCTATACAAAGCAGCCACTGACGCTGAATGATTCTGATTTTGAAATCTACCAATTTACAGTCGTTGCTTTTGACTGTGGAAGCCTTCCCCTGTACAGTAACACCACTGTCACTGTGAGGTTAGAGCCATATAATCACTATGCACCAATATTTCTACCTTTACCGCCTCTGATTGCAATCCCATATCACATGCCTGTGGGAACTGAGGTGGTCCAGTTTACAGCTATAGACCTGGATGTCAGTAATAGCAGTGATAATATTGAATATGTTTTAGGTGGAGGCAATGCATCTGATTTCTTTTGGATCCAAGATAACACTGGCAAAGTAAAATTAGAGCAAACTTTACCAGAGAAGGTGAATTTCTTTCTCACTTTAATAGTTGTAGCAAAAGATCAGGGTAACCCGTCTTTATCATCACAGAGTGAAATCACTCTTGAAATTACTGGGAGGAATCAATTTTCGCCAAGCTTTAGAGAGCCACATTTCACTTTCTCTGTCCCTGAGGACCTGCCGGTAGGATCAGTAATTGGGAGAGTTCAAGCAGAAGATAGGGATTATGGTCCCAATGGTGCCATCATGTACTGCATTACCCCAGAAAATCAATATTTACCATTCTCTGTAGGAGAATTCTCAGGGCTGCTAACACTAATCAGAGAGCTTGACTTTGAAGACAAAGTTATTCATCAGCTTCAAATCGAAGCAACTGATGGTGGCTGGGTCTCTAGAACAGGCATTTTAAATGTTACAGTGGTGGTTGTGGATGTGAATGACAATCCTCCAGTCTTTTCATCATCAGAATATTTCATTTCAGTCCCTGAAAACTCTGAAGTTGGAACAAATGTCATTTACATGAGCGCCACTGATGCTGATTCAGGTGCAAATGCACAAATATCCTACTCTATTATTGCTGGTCATATGGATAAATTTGCTATTGACTCAAAAAATGGCTCAATCACCACTTTGGATATGTTTGATTATGAGCGAGAACAAATCTTTGATGTAACCATCAAAGCTTCAAACACTGGCAGTTATAACTTATTTACTTTGGCTCATGTTGTCATCCAAATCTCAGACATCAATGAGTTCACACCTACATTCAAGAAAAGAGAGTTCAACTTTTCTGTCTATAAGAATGTGCCTGTTGGAACTGTCATTGGAGAAGTAACAGCTACAGATCATGACCAAGGCTCTGAAGGTCAGGTGTTTTACCTGATGTTTGGCCAAAATAAATATATGGGATTCAACGTCAACAAGAGTTCTGGTGAAATCTACACAACTGGCAGTTTGAGGAAACAAGGAAATAGTCACATAGCTTTAAAAGTTCTGGCAAAGAACTCTGGTGTCATTACTGGTGTGGATGTAGATGAAACTTTAGTCCACATCAGTGTGATTGACACAAATGATGCACCTATGTTTACCTCAGCACTTTATTTGGCCAATGTAACAGAGGACAGTCCAATTGGAACAACTGTGATTACTGTGAGCGCTCTGGATCACGACTCTATTTTGGACTGGAATCTAGTATTTTTAAGAATTGAAGATGGCAACACAAACTTCTCTTTTATCATTGATCCATCCAGTGGTATTATATCAGTTAATTCTCCACTGGACAGAGAACTGTGGGCAGTTTATAATCTGACTGTTACAGCCACTGATAATGGCTCTCCACCAGCCACTGGGACTACTAATGTCATTGTGACAATTGGTGACATTAATGACAACGCTCCCAAACTCACTTTAACTGAGGCCCAGGTTAAGGAAAACCAACCTCAGGGCACCATAGTAGCCAGATTAAATGCATCTGACTCTGATTTACCATCCAACCAGGGACCTTTTACCTACTGGCTCGTCAGTCTTTCTGCAGACAATGCATTTTCACTGACTCCTGATGGAATTTTATTCACAACAAGACCCATTGATCGGGAGCAAATCTCTTCATATCAAGTTCTGTTAGCTGTTAGTGATGCAGGGACTCCTGCACTGTCATCAACGACTACGTTTCACATCAGTGTTGTGGATGAAAATGATAACCCTTCACTGCCAAGGAATATCTTTATTGAAGTCAAATATTTTGGCAGCTTTTTCGAAGGAGGCATGATCGGCAACGTCCATCCTGAGGATCAGGATGAATCTGATTCATTCATTTGCGGTATCAAAAGCGGGCCACTTAACATGTTCACGATACCTAATGGCACATGTGAGCTGTGGTCGTCCTCTTTTCAAGGTGAAGCTACATTTAATGTCACTATTGAAGCTATGGACCAGCTTCACTTTCCAGTCAACAACAGCATCTATGTGAACTACAAAGGATTTACAAATGCTTCTATAGATAGTTGTATATTATTCTATGTATCATCATCCTCAATGGAAGAATTCTTGTCAAATAAGTATATGAGGTTTGTTAAAGCCCTCGATAGTCTGTTTAACCTACAGGCCTCTAAGACTCATGTATTTGGAATCAAACATATTGGCAGTGAAATCCTTCTGTTGGCTGCAGTCAAAAATTACAACGGTGAATATGTGAGCAGAGAGGTTGCCAGTGGTATTTCTGCTGGACATAAGAAATTACTGGAGTCTCAGAGCAACGTGACAATATCTCACATCACCAGTGATCCATGTCTCACCAACCCTTGTCAGAACGGGGCAGTGTGCAACAAAAACATTTACATTAGCCAGGATGTTTCTGTCCTGGAAAGCCTGCTTGTCGTCTTTGTGTCACCGCAGACAGAAGTTTTCAATTGTAGCTGTCCAGCTGGCTTCACCGGGAATCTGTGTGAAGAGGACATTGATGAATGTGAGGTCAATCCCTGTTTGAATAAAGGCACGTGTATGAATACTGCAGGAAGTTTCTACTGTCATTGTCAGAGCAGCTTTTCTGGCTCTATCTGCTCAACTGATGTAGATGAATGCCTGAAGGTGAAGTGCCAAAACGGAGGAACTTGTCTTCCTACACAGGGTGGATATTACTGTCACTGTGTGCCTGGATTTGAAGGTAAACTTTGCTATTAAAAAAAAAAGTCTAAATATTTTGCACAAATAGAGACAATAACCTCCCTAAGCTTGAATTTTGTTTTTTCCAGGAGAAATCTGTGAGCAGTTCATAGACCACTGTAGATCAACACCTTGTGTCCAGGGGAGCTGCATTAAATCACAGACTGGATTCTACTGTCTTTGTCCCTTTGGTAAGAATAATCCATAAAAAAAGTTTTACATTTTTGTGGTATTAATTGATTTGCTTTCGTGGTCAATTTGGCTGAGAAGATACACCAATCAGCAAGCCGACAGTCAGACAATCTTTACACAGCTTAATTAGCTAACAGAGAAACAATTATCCTGTCACTGCTTAAAAAAAAATCCTAACCACTCTGTGAGGTTCATTGATTAATGACGCATGAGCCCATACAAAAGCCAAAGTGACAATTTGCCATTTTACAGCTTGCTTATTTCTCCAGTCTCCAGTGCTTAGCTGAGCAAAGTGGCAACTAATGGAAGTCCTACATTTAATTGATAGATTGTGAAAGTTGTATTGATCTGATTGTGTAACTTTCCTATAGAGAGCAAGTGTATTATGTTGTACTATGAAATACACTCTCACAAGCTATAACTGAAAACAACTTTTATATGAAACCAATCCATACTAACGATTTTGTCATTATTTCAGGGGTTAGTGGAGTCCACTGCGAGGAGCAAAGTTATGGCTTTGAGGAGTTGTCCTTCATGGAGTTTCCCCCATTAGACCGCAGGACTAATTTAATCTCTCTAGAGTTTGCAACAGTGCAGAGAAATTCCTTGCTTCTTTACAACCCCGGAGGATCGTTCAGTAGGGAGTTCCTGGCACTTGAGATACTGGATGGGGCCATACATTTCTCTTACAACCTGGGCTCGGGACCTGTTAGGATGCAGACAAACAAGCAGGTGGCAGATGGATATTTTCACAGTGTCACCGCCCGGAGGATTGGCAATGTGAGTTCAGCGCACACACAACAAAATTGTGTTTTAAAGTTGGACACTAGAGATTGAATCTAAAGACTGATGTAACACTATTATTTAACAGATTGGTTCTCTACATGTGGATAACTGCACAGATGTCGAGAACAATGACTTTTGTTTTTCACAGAGTGATGGCAGTGGCCCAGAGAGGTAACAGTGAAACATATACTTCTCCAGAATTCCCAATTTCTGCTTATAGGCTGTGTTGAATATTTATCAATGATCTCTCTCACACACTCAGAACACTAGATGTTGGCAACAATAATATGACATTTGGTGGACTGAGGACCATTGACTTTATTCTACTGCATCCTGATCACATAAAAACCCACAACTTTGTTGGATGTGTTCGAAACATTCATGTCAATGGCATCCAGCTGAGACCAACAATGGCTCTCGCAGCATATAACATTCTTCATAGGTAAGCTTCTTAAACTTTAACCATAAACATTTTCTAGGTATACAAACAGCTCAGTGCATATTATTGAGAAAGCTGTGCCCTGAACATAGAAATTATATTCCTGCTGTTTTTGTGTATGCATAGATTTTAACAAAATATCTTGTATCTTGTGTATTTTTCATACAGGTGTCCCCGAGCCACAGTGTCACCATGTCACAGCCACCCATGTAAGAACGGTGGTGTGTGCCATGACCTCTGGTTTGACTATCTTTGTGAGTGCAAGAGCCCTTTTATTGGACGCACCTGTGCCAAAGGTAAGAAAAGAAAGAAAAGAGTTTTGATCTTTATCACCTCAACAAATCATAAGCTTTACCCACTTGTGAAAAATGCTTTAGAGTGAGGATCCTTTCAAATATAATGGCATGATTGTTTTTTATTTGTCAGTTGTATTTACAGCAATTGGAATATTTGATGTGACCACAATTTGGCTTTAAATTGGCATCAATCCTCATTAACAGTTGCAGTTGCAGTACAGTTTTAAAAAGTTGCCGCTTAATGAGGTAGACTGTTGCAACTGTCATGGAGAACAGTCCCTCTGTGGATTTTGGCTGCCTCTGTGCCTTCTGTGATCTCAGACTGATCCTCAGATCAGGGCTCTTTGAAGGATCTATAGGACTGTGTTCTTCTTGGTGCTAAAGAAAACAGCTATTTGTGAATGTGCTATATATGCTGGGGGTCGCTGTAGTGATTAGGCACCAATCTGAGGTTTACCTGATGGTATTGCACTATGGATGAGAATCCGAACAGCCTTCACTACTGTATACATGTGTCTTATAGAACTTATGACTTTCTCTTCTATGAACAGAAACCTCAGAGGAAGCTGTGTTGAGATTTAATGGGAATGACTACATTGAATATGTCATCAAGGAGAGATTCAAAAGAGACTACCTGCTCAAAGGTTTGCTGGATGAAAATGGAGATGAAAATAAACAAACAGTGATGAATATCAAGTTCAAGACCAAAGGCAATGGGGCATTATTGTTTGTTACTGGACAGACAGGATATATCATGCTGAAGGTATGCATCTTATTTAGATATCTACTCATCTTGTATTTATATTGTGATGTAAAACTGTTTTTTGTTTTGTTTTTTTGTCATTAAGATTAAAGACAGAAAGCCTGTGTACCTGTCCAAAGACACACAATCAGGACACCTGTCAGAGTTCACTATGGACTCTCCAGTGGCTGATGGAGCCTGGCATCTCCTGTCCTTGTTCAGCAATGGACAGATTGCTTTTCTCACTCTGGATGGAAAACCAGTCTTGAACATAACTGACCCAATAATGGATCTCACTCCCGTTAGTGTGGAAAAGATTATTCTTGGTGCAGCTCTGACAGGAGACTCTAAAATCCAAGAGTCAGGTGAGATTTGCAGGAATCATTGCTATCTCATTATATCTGTATTGGATATATCCTGTTGAAGAGAACCCTGTTGTAATGACCAAAACAACACATTATTTTTCTACTGATTAAATCTTTGACACATAACTTCTGCAAAATACTGTTAATCATCATCTCACAGGGCCCTTTGTTATGTTGTTGCTTTTTAGATGTAAATATTCATGGCAAGAGGATTCAGAGAGGCAAAATGATAAAAGGTTTCTTGTCGCACCTTTAATAACTAGCTGAGTGTCTCACATGACAGCATATTTCACTTGATTTCACTTCATGCAGGAGATTTAATTAGGTTCCCTCTTTGTTTGGAGAAGGACTAGATCATTGAATTTGTGCTATATTCAATCAACATCTATAAGAAGCTGCAAGTTCCTCATTGTTTTAGCACATGACTCTAAATATAGCCATTTATTAACCACCTTGCATTTTTAGTACTTTATGAATACTGATGAATTGTTTTTGACAGGCTTCGCTGGATGTATCCAGTATTTAAATGTGACTGGGTACACTCTGCCTGTCAGTGGACATAGTGTGACGATGGACATCTGGCCGAGTGGGACTCTTGTCAAGCCCAGCTGCATCTCTCCAGGTGTCTGCCTGCCCTCGCCCTGCTCTGATGAGGAGACTGTCAAGGGGGACTGTCTCTCTGGACAGTGTCAGACCCGGTGGAGGTGTGATCCAGCTGTGCAGAACAGCTCCTGCATCTGTTTACACAACATTTCTGACTATTCCTGTGATATTTGCATCTCTACAACCGAGAGCCAGGATCAGTGCTCTGAGGCGCAGGCCAGTGCGCCTCTGTGGCTGATAGCTGTGATTCTTCCTCTAATTTCCATACTGGTTTTTATAGTGATGTTTGTTGCTCTTTACAAAGTGAGGCAACAGAATGCAAAGTGCCAGACTGACAGTTTGCCAGGGAAGACAGAGCAAGGGACAGACAATGTAACTTTTTGTTTTGATGACAACAGAGTGCTCACAGATGCTGCATCTGTGGAAAGAGAGAAACATGAGCCAATGACTGCTGATCAGCAGAGGTCAAGTGTGGAGTTTTACTGTGACGCCAGTCTGTCAAGTGTTCAGCCGGAACCCAACAGCGAGCTGGAGTATTATGAAATCAACAGTGTCTCCAGTGCATTTCACTCAGACACTGCCTCCCTCGAGCTCAGCTGGCACAAGCATTTGTACAGCACAAAGTGTGTGAAAACTGATCCCATGCGGTGGAGAGATTTGAAGATGCTGTTCACAGGATTTAAGAAGGAACGCTCCAGTGGAGAGGAGGCAGAGGGTCCAGTAAAATGTCAAAATGTGGCCTCCCTAAAAAAGCAGCTGTTGACTATGATTGATGCAAAGCAGCCACAGAATTCATTGCCTTGTTACACTAAGAAGATCGCACAACCGGAGCTTATGGAACCTGTGCAATGCCTCACATTTGAAGAAATCAGCAGACTAAATGATCCTCTGGAGCAAAAAGTGTCCCATGTAGCATCCCTGAAGTCTGGTCCTGTCAAGTCCGCCATGATGATGGATGTTTCATCTGATAGTGAAACAGACAGCACGTTCACCTGGTCTGAGTCAGAGTTTGGACAGGTTTCTGTCATCAGCACCAGGAAATATGGACAAGACCATTCAAGCCGCTCTGCACACAGCTTCACACAACAAGACATTTTACCCATGAGCACATTATTCAAACACAACTGTCACTCTGCTGTAGGCCATCATAAGGATGACAGTACTCCCTCCAGTTTGTTTGAACGATGGGAGAATATTTTGAGTATGCATCTACCTTTTAGCAGCTATGTTCCTGTTTTTGAAGATATTGCATGTCTGCCCATGGCACCCAGTCATAGCTATGACATGCAAAGTGACATAGAGGAAATTATTTGATTATTTGATCATTATGTGGTTGTTATGTGTTGTTATGTGGTTGTTGCAGTAATATATATTCCATAAATCACCAAAGACACAACACATCCTGGTCACTGTCTGTTTCAGCTACTCCCCTCTGGCAGGAGATACAGGACAATTAAAGCTACTACAAACAGATTTAAGAACAGTTTTTACCCCAAAGCACTGCTTGCACTTAATCTATAAAAATGTAAATCAATGAGATGGAAGTCTGAAGTTTTATTTAGGACCCTGACGAAGTTCTGAAGGTGAAATATTTTTCTATAGAACCCCTTGTCACTTTCTGCTGGTTTTCTCTATATGTGTCAGATTTAGGTTTATGAGTACTTATGAGTATAAATCGTATATAAATATGCTTATAGGAAATGCCTCATTGTTCATTTGTCACTAACTCTTGGCCAGGGTCGTTTGACATCCTGTACTGTGTCGGTAATGAAAATCAATCAATAAAATATAATATTACAGTAAGTTCAGTACTTTATCACATCACAACCACAGTGTCTTAAAACATGTGGGCTTCACATTATTTTAACATATGCTGATGGTTTGGCTCTATCTAGTGGACAAATTCAAGGTTACACTCAGTGATGCTCTGATCAACGCAGTGCAATAAAATGTGCATGTGTGTGTCATAATTTCAGGAACTAAAGAGGCAAGATGGATTAATAACAGAAAAACAGTTTAACATTATTCATTTTATTCATGCATTTTTACACAACATTTAGCATCTTCTAGTTAGCAGTGGTGTCGCCTCACAGCAAGAGGGTTCTGGGTTCGAACCCGCTGGCCGGCTGGGGCCCTTCTTTGTGGAGTTTGCATGTTCTCCCCGTACATGTTCTCCCCGGGTTCTCTCCGGGTACTCCAGCTTCCTCCCACAGACCAAAGACAAGACTCTAAATTGTCCATAGGTGTGAATGGTTGTCTGTCTATTATTATTATTATTATTATTATTATTATTAATCTTTATTGCAGACACAATAAGTGGTCCATATCAACAACAACAAACATGATAAAACAGATTTAAGAAAGAGAGAGAGAGAAAGAGACAGACACACAGAGAGAATCAATTATCAACTCTCGACATAATTCATAAGCAGGCTATCCCACCAGTGTTTTCTAAGCCTGGATACCTATAGCAGCTCCTATTAGAGCTAGTCAAATAGAGGGTTTTATAAACTGTTATTCAGAACTGGGCATGCAACACTTTAAACTTAGCAGCAAACTCTAAATGTATTCTATACTCAGGGATTGGTACATTTGACACAGCTTTAAACAACTTAACATTTACTCAATCTGTGTTCATGTGTATAATATTTAATTGTACGCTGTTTTATTCTGTTTCATCAAGACATTTTGCAAATGCCAATGTTCATAGTAAGGAGTTTCTTTTTCAAGCATTCTTTGATGTCCTTGGTTTTGAAACAGTATATTATAGGGTTGACAGCAGCAGGCAAAAGACTGTACAGCATCACTACAACAATGCGAACTGGAGCACTGAAAGTGTATCCCACATTATTTGCCAGGTACACAAAGCACCGTGGCATATAATACAGAAAAGTGATAAGGAGCTGTGGCATGCAGGTAGACATAGTCCTGACCCGACCCTCAGAACTGGACATGCGTATTACTGCAACAATGACAACAAAATAAGAGAATATAATAAAACCCAGAGGCACCAACAAACTGAACATGGCAAGACCAAGTCCAACTAGCTGAACTTTGCGTACATTCTCACATCCAAGTCCTGTTATTGATAAATGGTCACAATAGCAGTGCACAATTATATTTGAGTTACAAAAAGGCAATGCAAGAGCATCAAAAACTATACCCCACATCCATGACATTGGCATAAACCATGATATTCCACAAAGAACAGATACTGTGTTGTTTGTAAAAAGAGTTGTGTAACGCAGTGGAGCACAAACTGCAATAAAACGATCGAGAGCCATCACCATCAGGATGAAAGAATGAGTTGCCCCTAAAAAATGAACAAAATACATTTGAGCAAAGCAACCATAAAATGAAATAATGCTGTCATCTAACCAATATTTTAATATAATCTTTGGGAGAGTAACACCCCCAAACACAAGGTCGCATAATGCAAGGTGGCAAAAGATTAGGTATGTGGGTTTGTGAAGAGATCGTTGACATTTAACAAACACTAAAATAAAAGTATTTCCCACTGTGATAGCAAAGAAGAGTAAAAAAAGCAGAGCTGAAACAGGTCCATAAAGCTCTGGTAACAGTCCTGGAAATCCAACGATGAAGAAATCTTTTATAATTGTTACATTAGTTAAGAACATATTCTCTTGAATTCACAATGAATACATATCAAGCAGAAAACACAGAGAGGAAAGTATTAGGTACCACATATGCTGACAGTGTAGCCTACTTACAATAGATATGCTTCCATTGACTTCCTGCAACATCTCATGACATAATTGCTGAGCATTTTTCCTCACACTAGCTATATGTGTGAACAGGTGGATCCCAAAGGGCTGCCCTCCCAAGCTGCACAACCTTGACATGACATGATGTATTCAATAAAGGAGTAGGCTTTTTGGTTTCCTGTTAGTGGCTTACAGCCATGGCAAATATGCAGCTACAGTTTAATGCGGAGCAGATGAACATACAGAATTGTTACATAAGACACGTTTAAGACAAACTCTTTTAAAAGCCCTATGTAAGCTTTTGGGATGCAACACAAAATCTCATGATGTTATATTGTGTTTAAAGCAGAAGTAAGCGATCCGGTCGTTTTGGCTAATGCTGCGTTCCAGGCCGGCTTTTGAAACCGTAAATTACAGCTTCAAGTCACGACTTACGACTTTGTAGCGTTCCAGGCAACCCACTCGTGTTTTTCCTACCTGTTTTACCTGTGAAAGTGCACTATAACGGCCACTCGTAACTTCCGACCCGTGAACTCGTACCAGATCGAACTGGTACAACTTCACAGGTCGGAAAAACACGAGTTACGGGTTGCCTTGAACGCACCATAACGTCTTGTCAGCCGATGGAGTTAGCAGCCCCCGCCCTCGTCATGGATCTATTGGTCCTCGTCCCTACGTCACCACATTCAGGCGCATCCCTTGGCTGCACACACAGCCCTTCATGCCGTTCTCTCTCCTCATTGGATAAAACTTGTAGGATACGATAAATGTTTTCTCCTGGGCTCAGAGCAGAGCAGAGGGACTGAGAGACCCGTGTTTCGGTCCAAACACTCTATGTAAGTGATTGCTGTCGGAAGATATAACTATTTAAGACTTATATTAACACAAAAATATCGCTTACTTCTGCTTTAACTTCATTTAAATTTGGGATAAGGATTATTGACTTCTTGGGAAGTTATAATTGTATTTCTACAATTAATTGTGTTTTAGAAGTAGTGTTATCTTTTAGAAAATGTGTTAAAAGAAAAACTTTAGACTTTAGAAATATCGGAAATAGGTTTAACTTCTTAATAACTTAGCTACAATCATATTATTTGAGTCCTTTTATTTATTTGATTAGGTAGCTAAGTGTCAATATGTCTGTTTTTAACTGACACAATTAACTGACAAGTATACTTCGCCAGCATTCCGAACCGTACAGCAGCACTGATTTTATGTTGCTGTACGGTTACGGTTACGGGAAATTAAACGCCGCCGACTACGATGGCTGGGCCATGTGCTCAGAATGAATGAAGACTGTATCCCAGAGGTCGCACTGAGATGGACTCCAGCTGGAAAAAGGAGTCAAGGCCGACCTAAAACAACCTGGCGACGAACCGTGACAGCCAAACTAAAGGAGGTGAACCTCACATGGGGCGAGGCGCAACATGTAGTGCACGACAGGTCCCATTGGAGTCAGATCGTTGCAGCCTTATGTCCCACTGGGGACGAAGAGGATTAAGCTAAGTATATACAAGTAAATTGCCATATAAAATAAAAAGAAATGCAGTGATACGTGTAATAGAAAACTGTGCCTCGGAATGTTCAGTTTGTATCAACGGTAGTAGACTATATTTTCTGAGGTAAAGAGCCTATCCACCTGCAAGCCTTCACTGCATGGCAACCACGGAAACACTATATCTCAGCTGGAATAGAAGCTTGCCTCCTTTCCCCGTAGAAACATCCATGAGTAGTTGACAAAATATGACAAAACCACAGACTGCTGCTATCAGTTGAAGCGCATTGTAACCGGCACATCACCTGTAAATAAAGCTCCCCATTTATGGTGCGTTCCATTTACATTGTTTTTTGTTTGTTTGTTTCAAAAACTTAATTTGTTAAAAAGTGCAGAGATGACATAATGTGCTTAGAAAGGAAAATAACACAAATACATAAATAATGATAATTTTTTTGCAAATATACAACACCAGGGGTTAGTGTAGAAATGAAATGAGAATAGTGCAAAACATATAGAATATTATTAATATTATTATTATTATTATTATTATAAAAAATAGCCTTTACATGGTTTTTAAATGTATGACTCTATCTCATTTTTAAAGGTACAAAAAAAGGTTCTAATTTTTAACACCTTACATTTATGGATATAAAACAAAACAAAAACTTTATAAATATAGTCCAATATAAAACTGCAGATGCTTTGCCATAGTTTCCGAGTGTGTTCACAAGTCCAGAATCCATTTTTTACATTGCAAGTCGGAACTCGGAATAAGGGAGTGACGTCACCCCCGAGTTCAGCCCTTTCCAGTTGTAAAACACGGAGGTCATGAAAATTGACGATACGAAAACACAGCGACAATACAATGCATTTTTGACAGGCTGATGTGTCCGGTCCAATATGGCGTCGACGTTGACGGAATATGGAACGCCATCGGGTCCAAAACGTTTCTTTTAACATCTGCGTTTTGCACATGCTTTCAGACGCTCCATGCATTCACATGGCGTTTTGTGCGCGTTTTTCAAAGCACTGGAAGGTCACATCTGCCGTTACTAAGCAACCAAAAGCGCCTTTCACATTTTAGCATCACTGTCACCTAACCAGGTCAAGAATTAAAGGGATAGTTTAATATTTTGGCAAAATGGCCCATTGCCATAATCCCTATAGTCATAGCAGTAGGTTCATTACCTGCTGAACGCCAGAGCGGAGCGGCAGGCTGCTCAGAGCTACGTTACGGAGGCTAATGGGATTTCTTGGTTTCCCTCATCAACCTCATCAAATACACAATCCAACAACTCCAAAACGCTCTCGTGGACAAGTTGTGACCTGCACATTCACCACGCTATGAGATAATAACGGAACATTATATTATGAGACAGAGTTGTTTTCGAGGCAAATGCAGAAACTGCTGTCTGAAAATTGCCCCTGTCGGTAACGAATTTACCTCGAAAACAACTCAAACTATAGGGATTATGGCAATGGGCCAATTTGCCAAAAATGTTGAACTATCCCTTTAAGTAAATACAGAACTGACCAAATTTCAAGTACCATACATGCCTCTCAGCGGATTCACTGCTTGATCTGTCTGTCTGTCTGTTGGTTTGAACGAAGAGTCATCTACATTGCAAGTAGAACTATTGCTGAGGATTTCCTGCCTTTCCTTTCCTGTTTTCTTAGGCTACTACATTTTGTTAATGCTATTAGCAGCAATAGGTGAAGAATAATGACCACCACACACTATTTAGGAGAATAAAATACAGGATCGAAGTAATAGTGCAGTTGTTGTCTGGAGGGGTAGTATCAATCAATCAAACAATCTATCTATCTTTAAAAATGTACAGCGCTTGTTCATATGTCTTGAACCAGTTGTCATTAACAAAATGGCAACACTGGGTGGGTTTACATGGACAGTTTCAAACGGTTTCAAAAGGTTTGGGAGACCAAATCAATTGAAAATACTTCATGTAAACACCTCAAACTGTTTCAATTACCCCAAACCAGTTGAAATTCCAATCAGTTTGAAGGGGGTGGTTTAAACCGTTTCCAAAGTGATCTGTCTGTCATGTATTTCAGGTTGATCCCTGGCTGCATTCGTTCTGCGCATGCTCAGGACTTGACTATGCACGCATGCACGCTTGAGCACGTACGAGCCGTGCCTGCCTGGCTGTCACTCAAGTGAAAATCATAATTTTTCGGCAGGTAGTCTCTTTTTGGCACAACATGGCAACATATTGCATATGCACTCCCGACTCCAAACGCTCTCTCTTCTTTTCCTGCTAACATATGTCACACTGCTGTTTAATACAGAGAAATATTATAACATCAAAGACTGCGCTCAACCAACGATGTATTTCGGCACAGCTGTAGCACTTCCGTAATCAATAATGTTGTAACCATAGTAACGCAATCACTCACGGCTGCGGGCACATTCGAAGCGTTTGTTTCGTCGGTGCAACACCCAACCAGTTTTTAAACCAAACCTTTTTGAAACCATTCAAAACTGTCCATGTACACTGACATCTTTGTGAACAGTATGATAATGAAAAGTGATTTTCATTTGATAATGTGAAATATAATAATTAGCTAATTGGCACCAGTTGTGGACCTTTCCCAAAACAAGCTTTCTTTTCAGCATTGTTTCAAGATATCTGCATATACACTGATCCACTGAAAATGAGCGCTGTAACGCTGCCACAAATACACCAAAAACAGAGAAGACGACATGGAATGCTTATGTGCTGTCGGCTTAACACGCCAGTGGGCTCAGTGTCAGAGGTTGTTGACACTATTGTTGTTAAGAGTAAAGAGGCTGTGACATCGTTTCACAAAAAGATCAGTTTTGGTCTTTGTGCTTGAGAGATGTGTCTTTTTTCTATTGTTGAATCGGTACTGCCTTTATGAATGTAACCTTGAAAAATGAATTAAAATCACACCCTTGCATACAAGTAAAATCAAGGCCTTAGCTTAGCTCTGTAATAATGCAGCAGCAAGGTATACTGTTTTTTTTACTTTTGCTCACAGCTTCCATTGTATGACATAAAGTGCTGTATTTAGTAAGCAATGTCTGTCATTATCATCCAAATGTCTGCTTTTCTTTAATGACAGAGACAAATACACACACAAAAAAAGTATGTGTTTCATACAGTCAGATTTTTTGTAACATCATAGAGTTGATGACCGATATTAGACAGAAAACTTTATCTCTATTCCAATCTTTGTTGTTTTCACCTTCTTCATCAAAGTCTGTTTGATATCCTTAGTCTTAAAACAATATATGATTGGGTTAACAGCAGCAGGAAAAAGACTGTACAACAGTATCAATAAAATGCGAACATCTAAACTGAAAGAAAATCCAATAGTGTTAGCAACATAGACAAAACATCTGGGCAGGTAAAAAAGACAAGTGATAAATATTTGTGGGGTACAGGTTGATAAGGTCTTTTTGCGGCCGGCAGCATTGGACATTTTCAAAATAACCACTATGATGGAAAAGTAGGAAAATAAGATGAATGCAAGAGGAACCAAGAGACAAAACATTGCCATACAGAGAGTAGTGACCTGTACAATTTTAACATCTTCACCACATGCCTGGCTTGTTATAGAAATGTGGTCACAGTAGCACTGAGCAATGACATTTGATTTACAGAATGGTAAAGTGAGTGCTTGCAGTACAATAGTCAACATTAAAGACACAGGTATGAACCATGCAAACCCACAGAGCACAGATATGATGTTGTTTGTGATTAGGACAGGGTAACGCAGTGGCATACAGATTGCAATAAAACGATCAAGGGCCATTACCAACAAAATAAAAGAAGTCACTGATCCTAGATAGTGGACAAAGAACATCTGTGTAAAACAGCCATAAAATGAAATGGTGGTATCACCAAACCAGTACTTTGATATGACCTTCGGCAGAGTCACAGTGCCAAATGTTAAGTCATTCAGTGCCAGGTGACAAAAGACCAGATATGTTGGTTTTTGCAGTGACTTCTCATAGAAAACAAATGCTAAAATGAAAAAGTTCCCTATTGCAATGGTAAGGTAGACGACAAAAAGCAGAGCTGACACAGGTCCATAAAACTGTGGTGAAAGTCCAGGGAAACCAAGGATCAAGAAGCTTCTCATCCTTGTCACATTGGTGTTTATCATTATCACCTATATTTCACAATCAGCACGGAGAAAAAGAAATCAGTCATAGGTCAAAAATCATTACCTGCAACATAACAAAATAAATATTTTACATGACCTAATACTAAGGACATCCATACAACGATTAATATAAAAAGAACACAAGCTATTTCTACAAGCTTACAACCTTCTTTAAGGGGATTTATCTCATTTCTGTTTCATAGGATTATAGTTTTAGAGTTCAGTCAATTATTAATTCATTACTTGATAATATATATATATATAAAAAAAAAAATTTAAGCATATTTTTTGGCTTTTTGCCTTTATTTGATAGACAGGAAAGGGGTCGGCAGAGAGAAGGGGAATGACATGCAGGAAAGGGCTGCCCGACACGGGAATTGAACCGGGGCCGCCTGTGGTAAGGACTGTAGCCTCTACATGGGGCGCCACGCACCACCCCACTTGATAATATTTTTAGTTCACAATAAAACAATGTAGACCCTTATTGAAGACCAAATGGTGACTATATCACATTCCTCACTTCTATCTCCCTGACTAGAATCTATTAGAACCAAAACTGCATAAAAGTATTTGTCATATCAACTACTGTGAACTACTTTCCTCATACTTGTTGACACAAGTATATAAATCTTCTTTCAACTCATGGATTATCTTAAAGTGTAGCTACAACAAATAAAAAAGACATATACATACAATAATAAAATATGGTTTTAGTGTGTTCCATGTACAACCTAAGTAAGAGTCTTACCTTTCAGATTTCAGGTTAGCAACTAAAAGATGAGTGCCCTACCTGCGTCATGGCTAATATCTGCTCTTCTCAACATCTGACCATGCCTATCCTCAAAGGAGCATGCACCGTCGAGTTCCCTAGTGATACAGAGGGGGTAAATTGTCACCATTTTTTTTCTTGCAACTGGCTCGGGGAGGAATACAACCATGAGGGTGAAAATTGTATTTTGTCCTGGTAGATTACAGATAGAAATGTTAAAGAGTAAAAGTGGCAATAAATTGAAATAAAATTGACTAAAAAAAGGTGTAATGCAGGGGCGCTGTTTAGCTAGAGCAAATCTCTATTATACTATCAAATAAAGGCAAAAAGGCCAAAAAAAATACTTTAAAAAGGTTAATGCAATTATTATAGCATCTTCGGCACACATTGCAGTATAATGTTTTGCCATTTGGCAACTGTTTCTGATGGTTTCTTTACTACACTGTGTCATTTTCTGGTTCTAACTGTTCATTTCAATAGAAGACTATCTACTGTTTACAAGCTGTCTTAATCATATCAACCAACAAGTTATCAAATCACAACTGTGTTTACTTTCAGTTGGCACCTAAAGGAATAGTTGACCAAAAAATGAAATTCAGTCATTATTGATTCACCCTCATGCTGATGATGGGTCCATGCCTATGTTCCCACAGCCCTATGTTCCCACAGGCTTTTGTTCCCACAGCCCTATGTTCCCACATTTCAGATTTATCACACAGTGCATGCTCTGCTGCGACGACACCTTCGTGTGAATACATGTGGAAAGATGTCTATGGGTGTGATGTTATGTGTACAAAATGGTGTACAGTATGTACAGAGGTGGAAACAGTTACCCTCGTAAAGGACGATAAAATCTCAAATCTAATCTAATAATAATATATCCACGGTGTTACTAATATAAGTATCCGTACGATCTAGATATTGTTATTGTCACCGAGTAATATGTGTGGTGTGCGAAATAAATGAAATATGAAGACAGAAGTCTTATTGTTATAACATGTAAACATATTTAGGAATTTGAGTTGGTGGGACAGTAGAGTGTAGTTTAGTCAACAGGTGCAAAACAAGACAAGACAGTGGATAACAAGGCAGTGCGGTGAAGCATACCTGTCAAGTTTTGGATTTGAAAATAAGGGAAATTTTCCAGCCCGCCACGAGCCATCCCACCACCCCAACCAAGCTCCAGTATCCTGGACATCCTTACATTTCAAGACAGGTGTACAAGAAAGCTAAAATCACTAGGCCTACTTGTCAACCACTTACAAACTACAGCTGGCTTTATGCACAGCTCCACTCCTACTCCCTGAACTTCAGTCAGCTCCTATAATTCCTGTCTTTCAATATTGGACAAATTCATTAATCCAGGTATGGTGTGTCTGATCATTGTTGTTGTGACTACTGAGGTCAGGCACATCTACAAAGGTTATTTATGAAGAAACCAGTTTAAATTGTTTGTTGTTTTGAATTTTATACATGGGGGAACCAAGGTTTGAGCCATGATCATTAGCTACCTTCCTGGGATGATAATATCCATTGGTATCAATGTACAGTTGTACATATTTTTGTTTTACACCCCCACCCCCCTACCTTTTTGTTATTATTTATTATGGCTATATTATTACTCTGTTATTACTATATTATTATTATTACTTCTATTCTACTGTATATTATTATTATTAGGTTACATTTGACCTAGTGACAAGCTGTGTGACCACTGGCAACAATTGTTGCCCATCATAAAAATGCTATTTTCTTCAAAACAAGTACAAAATTGAAAAAATAAATACATAACATGATTCAGAGGGACTCAACTGATAAAATGACATGCCTTACAACTCCAAAAAAAAAAAAAAAAAAAAAACTGGGCACAAACGGGTTAAAACAATAGGAGCAAAGAAGATATTCTTAAATCACATATTTTGTTTGTGGTCCCTTGCTGAGAGGTGATGCTTCTCAGTTTACCACATTGAGCTTGACATTTAATAGCATTCCCATGCTGTGAAATTGTGAAAAACAAATGACACTGGTGGCGGTGGGTGGAAATATACAATTAAATTTGGTAGTCAACTTTAAAAACCACATTGTAAGAGTGCAGTTTGTCTTTTATGTCACAGACATGTCTGGATCAAATATATTGTTATGTGCATTCTGCCTCACTAGTCAGCTTTACATTAATTCAAAAGTTTTATCTCTATTCCAATCTTACTTTTCCTCAGCCTCTTCATTAACATCTGCTTGATTTCTTGCGTCTTAAAACAATATATGACTGGATTAACAGCAGCAGGAAAAAGACTGTACAACAATATCAGTAAAATGCGAACATCTAAACTGAAAGAAAATCCAACAGTGTTAGCAACATAAACAAAACACCTAGGCAGGTAAAAAAGACAAGTGATAAATATTTGTGGGGTACAGGTTGATAAGGTCTTTTTGCGGCCAGTAGCATTGGACATTTTCAAAATAACCACTATGATGGAAAAATAGGAAAATAAGATGAATGCAAGTGGAACCAAGAGACAAAACAAAGCTATACACAGAGAAGTGACTGCAACTATTTTAACATCTTCACCACATGCCTGACTTGTAATAGAAATGTGATCACAATAGCATTGAGCAATGACATTTGATTTACAAAATGGTAAAGTAAGGACATGGAGTACAACAGCTACCATTAAGGGCAGTGGTATGAACCATGCAAACCCACAGAGCACAGATATGATGTTGTTTGTGATTAGGACAGGGTAACGCAGTGGCATACAGATTGCAATAAAACGATCAAGAGCCATTACCAACAAAATAAAAGAAGTCACTGATCCTAGATAGTGGACAAAGAACATCTGTGTAAAACAGCCATAAAATGAAATGGTGGTATCACCAAACCAGTACTTTGATAAGATCTTCGGCAGAGTCACAGTGCCAAATGTTAAGTCATTCAGTGCCAGGTGACAAAAGACCAGATATGTTGGTTTTTGCAGTGACTTCTCATAGAAAACAAATGCTAAAATGAAAACGTTCCCTATTGCAATGGTAAGGTAGACGACAAAAAGCAGAGCTGACACAGGTCCATAATATTGTGTTGAAAGTCCAGGGAAACCAAGGATTAAGAAGCTTCTCATCCTTGTAAAATTGGCAATCATAATTTCAGTTTTCAGTAAAAAAAAATATATCACAGACAAGACCTTTCAGAAGTGAACTTGAGAATAGGCTGCAAACATACCATCTAGTTTAAATGAGATAGTAAAAACTTAACTATTCAAAATGATACTTTATATTTGAAATTCACTCGTGCAAACATGTCTCTAATGCTGTCCCATACTCGGCCTGAAAAGGGCTCTTACGGGACTTTCCAGAGGGAAGTGCAGTTCAGAGAAAATCAATACAATGTCTGGATGCCAGGTAATACGGTACCTGCCTTTTGTTAAGTTTGGTGTAACATGTCCTCAGAGGATAAAATAAAATATATTGAAGGGATTCTGCCCAACCCCCCCCCCCCCCCCGTTTGTAAAGCTGCTCATGCTGAAAATAACAGCAACAGCTTATTCAAACCATGTTTAAAAAACTGGTGCAAATTGAAAGTCACTTTTTAGCACATTTTTTTCACCACTATTTTTCTGTGCTCTATTAACAATGGTTACATGCTGTCATTCCGACATCCCACCATTCCGACGTCCCACCATTCCGACATGCCATCGTCCCACCATTCTGACAAGGCTTTCAACATAAGGAAATGTGCGTTGCTCAACAGGTGACTCCCACCTACTTATCTGGACTCTCTCTATCTATCTGGCCTGTCTAGCCTCTACCTGATCTTTTTACTAAACTTTCATCATTGCCTAAGCCCAACCAGTGCAAAGTCTTTTTGGGGAAAAAAATACGCTATTAAAGGAATAGAAAAAATACAGTCATTCCGACCATAGGAGGCAAGAATTGTCGGAATGATGGGACATTTGACTGAAAATTAAGTGTTGCCATTTAGACAATTAGAGGCCTATGTCGGACTGGTGGGATATTGGAATGGCAGTTGCCCCCCAGCTTAAGCGGGTCGTTGTCTGGTTAAAGTCCTTCTGACCTTCTCATTCTCTTCTTAGCCACCTCTCCTTCATATTCACTGTTGCGAGAAGCCTCTCAGTGCAGAGTTAAATTAGTCACGAAGTGCAGTTGGCTCACTCGCCATTTTCCTGTTGTTGTCGTTTGTCACTGATCCTGGGTCAGTTGTGAGGGCGGGGCCGCATGAGCTGGGGGTACTTCAGGGGGCGTGTCGAAAGCCGCAGACGGGAGGTGAATTTAAATATTTAGGTGAACATTTAACATTTAGATTTAAAGCAGAAGTAAGCGATCCGGTCGTTTTGGCTAACTTCGTTAGTTAGCAGCCCCCGCCCTCGTCATGGATCTATTGGTCCTCGTCCCTACGTCACCACATTCACTCGCATCCCTTGGCTGCACACACAGCCCTTCATGCCGTTCTCTCTCCTCATTGGATAAAGCTTGTAGGATACAAGGAAGTATACAAGACGTTTTCTCCTCGGCTTACAGCAGAGCAGAGTGACTGACAGACCCGTGTTTCGGACCAAACACTCTATGTAAATGATTGCTGTCGGAAAAACTATTTAAGACTTATATTAACACAAATATTCCGCTTCTGCTTTAACTATTCAATAAATTTCAAAGTTAACAAATTGTGTTAAATGTGCTAAAAAGTGACTTTCAGAAATTCACACCACTTTTTTAAACATGGTTTGAAGTTAAATGTGACAAAATGTTGCTGTTATTTTCAGCATGAGCAGATTTACAAACGACACCCCATACATATTGCAATGATGTGTTTAACTTCAGGAACATATTAATGAGTGCAGACACTTACTTTTTACGATATCAAAGCACAGGAAAGCTCCGTATTTGTGAGTAACACCCTGTTTATCATTTGAAAAACTTAGGCCAGCTTGTTCCTCTTGCTCTGGTCAGAAAATGCTCACTTTTCCTGTCAAATGTGATTAACCTACTTTGTTATCTCTTGCTTTTAACTTCGAAAGTCACAATTTTGCAGTGAGCAATTTTGGTGAGCGCTCATATTAAAAAATCAGCACAACTGCAGAGAGGGAGAGCAGCGCTGTTTTGTCGACCTGTCTGCTGCTTCTGACTGCTTTGCCTGGAGGACTTGACCCACTCACACTCACTATGTTAGGTGACATACAGAACATACATTATACATAAAATCATAAAATGAGACAAAGCAGTAGTAGGGGTCATCTAGGTGTGTGTGTGTGTGTGTGTGTGTGTGTGTGTGTGTGTGTGTGTGTGTGTGTGTGTGTGTGTGTGTGTGTGTGTGTGTGTGTGTGTGTGTGTGTGTGTGTGTGAAAAGGAGAGAGTAATGAGACATGTAGTTGAATTCTGACACCTAATGATGATAAATAATATGATCTTAAAATAATAATATGTCGGTAGAAAAAGAAGGAACGAGGGAGAAAAAGAAGAGAAAAAAATATATATATATAAATAAATAAAAAAAATATATATATAGCCTACACACACACAAAAATCAGTTTTTGGCTGGCAGTCTTAACGCGGCCACCTTAGGTGTAGTTTATACGGGTCAGTTTCTCTGATCTGACATTAGAGTGTTGGAAATAAGACAAAAGTACAGTATTTTGTTTGTGGACAAATCAGCATCATTAAAATATGAGAGAATCACCCAACTAAAAAATGAGAGGCTATAGTGTTTTGTATGTTACATATTTGTTTAATGTGAATACCACATGAATGGGATAGGTTTGTCACATTAACCATACATACATACATACATACATAGATCTGTCTAGGTCTTTGTCTTTCAAACAGCATTTTAAATTATTTGGTAGAACTGTATAATGTTTTAATATATAAAACAACTAACCCATAACACCATTTAGTCTCTTGTACATATATCTTATAGTCTCAGGTACATGATACAATAAAAGTGGTTTAGATAGTAAAATTTTTTTATTTATTTATTTATGAAGATGTGATTAGGCTTAAATGCACAGACTCACATTTGTTCATTACTGTGAAACTTACTTCATTCCAACTTTAGCATTTTTCAACTTCTTCATCAAAATATCTTTGATATCCTTGGTTTTGAGGCAATATATGATTGGATTAACAGCACAAGGAAGAAGACTATACAGCAAAATCAATGAAATGCGGAAGTCTAAACTGAAGGAATATCCTACAGCACTTGCCAAATAAACGAAACATCTTGGTAGGTAATACAGGCATGAAATGAATAACTGTGGTGTACAAGTTGATAAGGTTTTGTGCCGACCATCTATGTTTGGTATTCTGAAAACAACTGTAAAGACAGAAATGTAGGAAAAAATGATAAATGAAAGTGGAAGCAAGAGAGAAAACATTGCAAGAACAAGAGCAACATTCTTAACATGTTTAACATTTTCACCACATGCTAGGTTTGTAATTGAATTGTGATCACAATAACATTGCACAATAATGTTAGAACTGCAATAAGGCAAGGTAACTGCATGTAATACTACTGCCATCATTCTAATAAATGTCCCAATCCACGAAACCCCACAGGCAATAGAAATGATATTGTTTGTAATTAGGACAGGATATTTTAAAGGTAGACAAACTGCAATGAAACGATCCAGAGCCATAATTAACAGAAGAAGAGAATTAATAGCTCCCAAAGAATGAACAAAATACATCTGAGTGAAACAAGCACCAAAAGATGATATATTGTTATCCCACCAATACCTGGAAATAATTCTTGGCAAAGTCACTGTCCCAAATAACAAATCATTCATTGCCAGATGACAAAAGATCAGATATGATGGCTTGTAAAGACGCCTCTCAAACCCAACAAAAACTAAAATGAAAATATTCCCGGCAAGGATAACCAAGTAGGCAAAGAAAAAAAGAGCTGATACAGGTCCATAATATTTTGGGTGAAGCCCTGGGAATCCAAGTATCACAAAGTCTTTGATTGTTGTTATGTTTGTGTAAATCATTCTAATTCATTCATCTAAGTCAACCTCCAGTTGGTCATTTGTTTTGTCTCTTGCCTTGGAAAAGAAACATTTTTCAGACGAATCAAGCTGACATTTCATCCCAGCTTTTATATGCTCATTTTAAACCTGTACCTGCCCCTGCATAGAGGAGGTGTCAACTCATGGACAGAGTTTCAGTGGTAGAATGAAAGTTGATAAAATTATACTATATATTATATTTTTGCCAAGTTCATCATGAATATCTAACATCATACATACATTAAAATCTAATTTCACCAAACAGTAACTTTCATCAGACTAGACTTGATTAAATACACTGGATACTGTGTATGTCACTAGTGTGTATGTATGGTATATGCTGATCTGGACATGGTTTGTTGGGTTTGAATACAAATTATTTAATTATTTAATTAGGGCTCGAGCGACGACAAGCGTCGGTGAAGGCCCTATTCTTTTTTGTCCGAAAGGGTTGCATTTTGGGGGGCCTGAACATGCTTGAAAATGCATGATTCTTTGTACACACGTAGGGACTGGTGAAAATGTACGTATTTTAAAGTCGTTTCACATGGGCAGGGTTAATTCGCTCAATGGCGCCCCCTACAAAACTTCTAGAGTTTAGCCCCTCTTAGTGGTTTCACATAAGCCGTGTTTCCACTGCAGGAGTTCCTGGTAAAGGGAGGGGGTAGGAACTTCTACAGGAACCGTCCTCTCACTCGGCCCTCTCAGTGGCCGTGTCTCCACTGCAGAGTAGGACCCTGCGGCGACGTCATGAGTTTCGATCGCCGCTTATTCGTTGTGCGACAGTTTCGACTGCGACGTCACCCAGGCAGGTCACAAGCACATGCACAAAAATCATAACAACAACGAAGAAGGATGGAAGGAGCTGAGGCGGTAGCCGCGGTTCTTTTTTTTTTTTTTTTTACTCTTCACGGCATTGTTTTGCGGAGTGATGGATCCCCAGTGTGTCGAGGTGCGCTGATATTTTCATTTCGCCGCAATGACTCACACCCCCTTTGAATCTCCTCGGTGCTGTAGACTGCAATCAATGCCTGCACCTCATCGTCGGTCCATTTGTCGTACATCTTCCTGCTGTTTTCTTGTTGTTTACAGCGGTGTCTGCTAGGCTAATGCTCCCCTTCTGCTCCCCCTTTTAAAAATGCCGGTTGTTTTGGTGCTTTCTGGTAGCGTCAGAGCCTGCTCTAGCTTAAGCCAATCAGCGCCGGGTTAACCTCGAGCCCCACCCAAGATCTTTTTGGGGCCGAACGGAGTACCTACCCTGGAGTAGGTACTCCGTTGGCCCCCGTAAAAGTTCCTGTAAATGGCCCTGTGGGGGAGGTTCCTGCAGTGGAGACACGCACCAACGGGGCTGGCCCCGTAAAATTACCCTTCTGTACCCTTAAGTTCCAGCAATGGAAACGCGCCTATTGAGGCATGAAACTTGGTATGCTTATAGAACATGGCAAGACGCACAAAAAATCTTCTTGACGCCATGGTGAAACCTCAACAGGAAGTCGGCCATTTTGAGCGTTTTGCCACATTAGTTTGTGCTTTCTTCTGTGCCATACCAACGTGACATTGCAACCACTGTTCACAACCTATTATTACCTGTAACTGTTAAGTAATGCGGTTGTTTTGCTTCTAGGTTGCAACCGTTTGTACTTGTACTGTACTGTGGGGGGCAACCGCCATTCTGACATCCCATCAGTCCGACATAGGCCTCTAATTGTCTAAATGGCAACACTTAATTTTCTATCATATGTCCCATCCTTCTGACAATTCTTGCCTCTTATGGTCAGAATGATGGTAATTTTTTTAAACATCCTGCCTTTCTGACAATTCCTATAATAGCATATTTTTTCCCCAAAATATTTTTGCACTGGTTGGGCTTAGGCAATGATGAAAGGAGTTGGTTAAGTTTAGTAAGACCGGGTAGAGGCTAGACAGGCCAGATAGATAGAGAGAGCCCAGAAGTAGAGAGTCCGGGGGTCTCATTTATAAAACTGCATAGGATCAGTGACAGCTGGTATCAATGGGCTAGCGGGGCTAAGCCCTCCCTGCATTACACAACAAAAGATGAGAAAAAATATTCTCTAAATAACATACAAAAGATTGTTATAAGTCTTAGTGAAATCGGAAGTGGCAACAATATTAAATTGTTTCAAGAAAAACACAGGATATCTAAATGGGCTTATTTTATGCAGCCCGAGTCTGCTCTCATTCATTTTCTGACTGTGGATGATTGACAGGCGTCATAACATGCCCCTTTGACTTACTTGTAATTTGAGCTGATTTCATTTAGCCCAACAGCGCTGTTGTAGAACAATGACAGGAACCGGAGGGAAAGTTGTGTTGTTGTGGGGGGGAGAAGACAGAAAACAGCGCCGCTAGGCACTAGCATCACAGGTAGCGTAACATGAACAAAGTGGAGAATCTAGTTTCTAAACTCACCAGGAACACCAGACTTAAATGACATGGCAATAAACATCAGACCAGAAAGGTCGTCGATATGAGCTGCGTAGCTATAAGTATAAGCATATCGTCTTTTTTAAATTATTTTTAATTGAACAATATCATTGTGTGTGAGCACGCGTGCGTGCGTGAGAGAGAGAGAGACACACACACACACACACACACACACACACACACACTGTGTGTTGTTTATGTGTGTGAGAGATAACTAGCCTAGACCTTTCTACTTAATGCAGTGTGTAGGCCCAGTTAGTTGCTATAGGTTTTTGCCAGTCAGATGGGATGTAACTTTTAGCTACTGCTGTGTTAACCTTTTTTTTTTAAGTATATTTTTAGGCCTTTTTGCCTTTATTTGATAGCACAGTGAGATAGACTGGAAAGGGGGAGGCAGAGAGAGGGAGAATGACATGGAAAGGTCTGCCCGACGCGGGATTCGAATCGGTGACGCCTGCGTTGAGGACTGTAGCCTCTACATGGGGTGGCCGCCTTAACCACTGCGCCACGCACCGCCCCTACTGCTGTGTTAACCATTTAATGGGTATCATTTATTTATTAGCCCACACAACTAATTTCACCACCAGCCGCCACTGCGTAGGATCATTACTAAAAGTGTACGTACGCCCAAAAGCCAAGTTTTGCATAGGCCTGCGCCAAAAAATCTTCAGATTTATAAAACCATGCGCACGCACAATGGTAAGCAAACTTCCCTTTATAAATCAGAGAGTGCCTACAATTGTGCGCAGCTGAATCGGCTTCCTGTTCCGCCCTTTTTTAACCATAGATGGTCAATGCAAACCACCACATGAATGCGATCTGCAAATGAGCCTGACGTGCTCTTGTTCTGTCATTGTTGTGAATTGGCTGCAGGTGTGAAAGTGGCAACACGACATGTTGCTGCAGCTGTCAGCGATGTCAGCGGCACAGAGGTGTGGTTTCAGGGGTCCGCCCACTATTCAGACATCCCGCTATTCCGACATGTCTCTATTTAGACATCCCTCTATCTAGACATGCCGCTCTTCCGACACTTTATGGTATCGCTAGTCCGACACATCATCTTTTTTTTTTTTTTTACAGCTGCGATACCCAGGCGCGTCTCTCTCTCTTTTTTTCTTTTCAGCATGCCTATCACCGGTTTGATGAGGGAGTGATGTTCTTAATCTCAACAACTCAACTATCAAGTCGCAAACAAACAGAAAGCGAGATACATGGCATCGGGCAATAAATTAGTCAGAAAAATGATCTTGCATTTTAATAAGCTACAATAAAAATAAAAACCTCCCAAATCTCAACAAAACGGAGCAGAAAGAAGAATAATCTTATGTAATCTGCCCCTTTATCCCAGAAAATCTTTTTTTTTTCCTTTTACCTATGTTAAAACAATGTAAAGCGGACGACAGTTACCATTACTTTGAACGCCTTTCCACTACACAGTTACAGCTCTACTGGACTCGGTTTAGGTCATTTTCCATTAGGCTACAGCTGAGTCCTTCACAGTTCCTCCTCAGGGCCGCGTTGTCTCGCTCTTTATTCTCTCGTCAGCTCCACACACGTGCACCTCGTTAACTCAGGTGACAGAATAATAACAGTCTCAGTAGCTGCAGATCAGTGTGCGCTGCTGCCAGTGTGTTTTTAAACTTGGCGGGTTTGTTTTTTCTTCTCTCTTATAGGTCTATGTATTTGTGTATGAGAAACAGTGTCTCAGATGAAAAAAAAAAAAAAAAAATCAGAAGGACACGTCTGACTATAACGTAATCAATCAATGTCGGAAAAGCGGAATGTTTGAAAAATAGTAAAGTGCCGCTACTCCGACAATGAAAAAAAAAAAGTCGGAATAGTGGGACGCTTGAAAAATAATGTTAATGCCCCTATTCCGACAATTAGAAGTCAATGTCGAAATAGTGGCATGTCGGAATAGCAGCATGTAACCGTGGTTTCATTGCGCTGCCCACAATGACAACAGTTATAGGGAATCTGAAACAAGTTATTAACCAGTCACCATGGTCCTTGAAGACCCTCTCCCTCCTTATTCTCCTCCAGCAGTGCATGGTGTAGCATTACACACGGGGCTCACCGCTGTATTTACGTTTACGGTAATTAGACTGTAACCCCCAATTTTATTCTGTCACTGTGGGACAGTGGAAAATGGCTTTTCGATTCATCTGTATGTCTGGTACATGTGGTTGAATTGACAATAAACACTTTGATACTGTAAATCCATTTCAGAACATGTTAATATTCCAAATCATACAATTAATAAGGCTGTAAGACAAAAAATAATAAATCCCAGGAATATGGGTGAAGCTTGTCTGCTGAAATGTACAAACAACAACTGCCATGAGCAAAGAACAAAAGCCTTTGTTTATATTGTACAGTATTTCATTCAATATAGCCTACTTAAACTGATTTGAAGTTACACCTTAAGTTTTGCTAATCAATCTACATGGTAGGTTAAGTGGCTGCAAGTTATGCTGTAAGACTGGAGAAAGTAGGTGGGAAATGACCAGGAGTTACACTGGAAGTCCGGGCAAAGTAGGACTTAAGTGAATGGGAGGTAGGACACTAAGATGCAGGCAAGTTACTGTAAGACACGGGAAAATACGTGTGGGTAGTGACCGGGAGTTATACTGTACGTCTGTGGAAGTAGGTGGTAAGTGAACGGGAGGTACACTCTAAGACGTGGGGCGTATTATGAAGTGTTACCGAAATTACTACAATAATTATCTCGTGGCCACAACGCGTGGCCACACATAATTTTTTCTTTATCCAATGTCACCAGAGGGGCTCCGTAGTTAGCCACTAACAGCTGAAATTTTGTTTTTTTGTAGAGCAGTCAATTTGTTGAATTGTCTCTTCAAGCTTTCTTGCATGTCTTTACTTCTAAAGCAATATATAAGTGGATTTATCATGGGGGGACTAAGGCTATACAACATGATAATTACTAATCGCATGTCAGCACTAAATTTAATACCGACATTGCTGGCTAAATATACAAAACATCTGGGCAAATAATAAAGAGAAATTACCATCATCTGAGTACTACAAGTGGACAAAGATTTTAGACGACCTTGTAAATTTGCTATCTTAAGCACTGCCCGAATTATGCAACAATAGGAGCAAATTATGAATGCCAGAGGCCCTAGTAGAACAACCATAGCAAAAACAAAAGCAGGAAATCCATAAGGGGCTCTGTCAGTGCAAGCCAGCACTGTTATACCAATGTGATCACAATAACAGTGATTGATTACGTTTGAGGCACAGTAAGGCAGAGGGTAAGCCCTAATAACTAACATTAAAGGGCCTGCATTGGCAACCACCCATGCAATAATACAAAGAATACAGATGGTGGAGTTTTGAAGAATCAGTGTGTATCTGAGAGGATGGCAGATGGCCACATATCTATCTAAAGACATTAGTAAGAGAATATAGGAATTCACTGAGCCAAGAAAGTGAACAAAGTACATTTGGATAAAACAAGCAGTGAATGAAATGGACCCTGATTGAAACCAATACTTACTAATTATCTTAGGTAAAGTGGTTGTGCTGAAGAGAATGTCACAAGCACAAAGATTCAGAATAATGTAATACACTGGTTTATGAAGGCTACGGTCAGTTGCAAAGAGAAAAATAACTGTGGCATTGCCCATCAAAGTTAAGAGATAAACCAAGAAAAGTACAGCCGAGGCAAGACCATGGTACTCTGGATGAAGTCCAGGGAATCCTGTAAGAATAAATTCAGTCACAATGCTGTGATTCCCTTCTGGCATGGTGTCCCTGAACTTTCCCCAAAACTCTGAAAAAAATACGGAATCACATTTACAACACATGAGATGAAACACTTCACATCACACACTGATTTTATATTGATCATTAATGAATTATAAAACATTTAGCAAAAATTAATGCAGATTAAATATTTAACCTTTCATGATGTTTACTGTGAAACCCTTTTTTTCTATTTTTTTTGCACTTGTCTTTTACTTTTGTCACAAAGCACATTCTATATTTCATTACATCTATTTTTTGTGTACATGAAACTTTTATTTCTTAAATCCATAATGATATGCACAACAGTATGTATACCTCTCTCAAACAGTACAGCAGCCTACTCTGTATTATCTGCTGTTGCTTCACCTCTTAAAAAGACTTTTCACAGCATGCTTTGTGATTAAGAAATGGTGTCCATCGTTTTGTTCTTTTGACGGCAACAAACTCACGTGGGCTGCTCTCGGGGGATGACACAGGCAGCAGACAGACCTTCTTAACCGGAGAACCACGTAACCGGGCAGTTGCTAGGGACGCCACTTGTTAAACCGTGCCGGTAGTTTTCTTTTTCAGAGGTAGTTTATGTAAGGGATAATGCCCGACGAGGTGTCCATTATCAGAAATTAATGGACGACGCAGAGGCGTGGTTGCTTCCGCGAAGTCCATTAATCTCTGATAATCGGACACCTCGAAGGGCATTATCCCGCTTATACCATGGTCACTTACGAGATAAATACATATTAAATCAATTACTTATAATTTAATGTTGTTTTTACCGTTAAAATCATACATCTTTAAGCGGCTGAGCCGAGCGGACTATTTAATAACACTCGTCGGCGATAAAAGAAAAAAAAAAAGAGGGACCCGCTGTGACCGCAGCGTAACGTTACAGTCAGTGCCTCTGCCACAGCCTGGTAGTTGATCAGTGAAGGGAGGTGAGGTGACGGCTTAAATGTTACCGCTTGTGTGTTTACAGACTCCAGTGCCGTGATGCACTGAAAAAAAAGTTGTTATGGTCCGAGTGTCCGTTGCCGTGGTTACCAACAAGCGTTTGAGCCAGCGCAGAAATATTTAGAACGTAATCAGGCTATTTTACCGGAACATCTTTATGGGTGTCCATTATGTAAGGGATAATGTATAGTTCGGAGGTTGTTATGGAGAAATAAACCCCGACAGGTTGTATGGAACATACTTCATACAACATGAAGGGGTTTATTTCTCCATAACAACCGACCAACTATACATTATCCCGCTTAGAACACGGCCTACAACTAAATCATTCAATAATGTAACACAAAATAATGATAAAAAGAGATTTTATTCATGTAAAATTAGACCGTTGCTCGGGACGCCGCTCTGACCAGCGTAGCACAGAAAAGAGAAACTATGCAGGATATTTACTTTATGTTTCATTTTTACCGTCATTAAATAGCTTCGGACTAATAGTGATGTTAGATAAACGACTTGTAACCTGTTACAGGGAGAGTGGAGGCTCCTTATTTCCACATCGTGGCTGAAAAGTAAACTTGCATCAGAACCTCTGACCAGCTCCTCTCCTCTCTGTAGCTCCGCGACACAAACGCATCCCATAATCTCTTGTTTATGACAGATACGACTACACAAAATACACGTAACGTGTATGGTAATCCATCGATCCACTGTTTGATTATCAAAGGCTTCAAATGCACGAACGGGAGGAGGCTCAGCAAAACAGCGGCTGTGACCGGACATGCAGAGTCGGCCGTTGCTATGGAGTCCCTAGCAACGGTCCGCTCAGCGGTGATCTATCGAGAAATAAACACCGCAGAATATTGGTGATTGACCAATCAGAATCGAGTATTCAAGAGAGCCGTGTTCTAACACTTTTTAATGGACACCCCGCAGCCAATCAGAATCGAGGATTCACCCAGACCATGGTATAAAGATTAATAACATCGCATTTTAACCAACATTTTATCTCAAATTAGTTATTTCACCGGTAAGCAGCTGTGTAATGGGCGGGATGATGTAGTGAGCTGGTTATATTATGAATGGAACCTGGACTCGGAGCTGAGGGGTTCTGTCCGTCCTGGGTTTATTTCACTATACAACAACCTGCTCACTATATATTATCCTTTACTTACATCTGACCTGTGTGAAGTGATTCTACAAGATCTGTTTTATATGTTCCCCTCATTAATACAACCATATGCAGCACCGAAGTCTGGTATATTTTCCGAAGCTTGTCTGCTGATAACATAGAATTTGTATTTTGGTAGTAAAACCAGCATTTTTAAAATATCCAAGCATCCTGTGTGACGTTTTTAACAAATCAAACCGTTTGGAAATCGGTCCAAAATTCAGCGAATTTGAGGTTGAGGAGTTCCTCTTTTCTCCATAGCTGCATGCACTGCTGCCTCTGTCAGCACTGTTCCAACATGGCGGCGCTGTAGGCACATCACTCCACAGCCAATGCGGCGTCTACGTATACATATGTCTATGGGTGCAGCAGCTAAGGAGACTGAGAACTCTGACCAGAATCGACGAGTCCGGCAGACGCGGGCCCAAAAGAAAGCCGGTGTGGAGATGGATATCAAAGTCGGCGGCCGTCAGCGGTAGTGGTGAGTATGTGTTTGTTTGCTGCCACACAATGGATGATAGCTAACGTTAGCTTGTCTGCAGCTGAAGGCTTTAGCTCTCGCTCCCTGACGTTACTACCGCGAGTCATAGAATGTGTATTATACTGTTAAAGAGAAACACACATTTCAGGACTGCTGACTTGTATCATCAGAGCAGTCTCCTTTAATATTTAATAGAGGGGGGACAATACCTGACAATAATATTCTCAGCTCTCAGGATGTGCCTGCTGTCCAAAATCTGGATCAGGCCGTGTACCGGTACAAGAAATTTCTCTGGCTGTTTAGTCAGGGAAGGACAATGTCTGCTGCTTTCAAGCGTGTTGGGGTGGACCGGAACACTGCTCCAATCTCAGAGCTATTCATTGCTGCCCCCAGCAAATATAAAGAACTCCTTAAAAGCTACAACAGTCAGGTTAAACTCGGTGGGTTTGCCACACAGTGTGCCACTTCAATTGAAGAGGATCCAGTGGACACATAAAGCCTTAAAGTAACATTGCAGAGTTTTTCGGCCTTAAAATAATGTTTCCAGACTCATTGCAATGGGGGACAGCTCTCCATTCCGACACACCTCCACTTCGACACCCCGCTGTTCCGAAATACCCCCACTTCGAAACACCGCTGTTCCGACACCCCCCCACGCAGCTGTCCAATGTCCAAGGTGCTGAACCGCGTGACGTTGTTTACATTCTGCTTTGTGGCTTGTCTGTGAAACGTGCGCTGCGAGACTGGGCAGATCTGTCCCACTTGCTTTCTCCCCGACTTCGTTGTTAGAGATCTCCCACACAGTAAGAAATACACTTTTTTTCTCCCCCCCTGCTCCGCTCGAGCACGGCTGAAGCCGGCTTGAGCTCACAGGGGCACGAGGCTGCTGCAGCCGCCGCTCGTGCTGACAGCTGACTGAGGGAGATGCTTTGGTTGGGCTTAGGCAATGAAGAAAGGAGTTGGTTAAGTTTAGTAAAAAAGACCAGGTAGAGGCTAGACAGACTAGAAGCATAATGAACGTTATATGTCATTAATATGAAGTATTTGCATGTTTTGCAGTTAATTATGCACATGATCCGTTTGATCCCAAAAGGGAAAAAAGGATCAATGCGCACTGCGCACTGGGGGTTTCCCCCAATAGCCTTTTCGGAGTAGCGGGGTCTTTAGAAAAAATAGAAAACCCCGCTATTACGATGAATGGAAGTCTATTGTCGGAAAGGCGGGGCTTCGGAAAGGCGGGGTGTAACCATTGCAATGGTAGAAAAATGGTTAATAGGATGAATGGTGCTGCCGCCGCAGCCTGAGCGGGGTCGTGTCGGCTGAAATTGCACTATGTAACTTCCCTGCACGGGTACGAAACACTGCCCCACCCTCCTCCCCCCTCCCCTCTGCGTCGCGGGAGAGACGTGGTGGGTAAAAGCGAAACTACGGTTCTCCTCCACTCGTTGTCGCCGTTGTTGCCGCCCCCGCTGCCCCCGCTGCCCCCCCACCCCACACACCCCCTCCCCCCTCCCCGACCACCCACCACACAGTCTCCTTGCAAACATGTGGGAAATACTGTAGTTTATTAATGGGAATAAACGCTGGATGCGCTCGCTGATAAGTTTCGTTTTCGTTTTTCCCCCCAGACGATAGCACTTCTCAACCAGATGGTGGAAGCACTGCGCTGAAACTCCGCAATGTTGCTTTAAAGGTGTACAGAAAACTGAATTTGAGCCCACTCTGGATCATAAAATTAATGTGATAACTCATCTTTCAGACGATGTAGGCCAAACTTTGTGCAAAATTCTATTTTTGAGTAAATCCGGGATGAAAGTGTGTTTCCGGAAAGCTGCTTCCCCTGAAAACAAAGTCATCTATAATGCTAGATTAAAACTGATACTGTCAAATGTTTGAAAGATAAAAGACCAAAAAGCTCAATATTGAATTGTGACACTGAAATATTTTCTGACTTCATTTTTTGATACAGAAAAGAACAAAAAAAAGTTAAATAGACAAAGATTTCATTTTATTTTTTTCAAAGAATTATTTGCTGAACTTAAACTTTTGTGATCCACTGTTTTTTCCAAGTTTTTATCCAGCCATGCTTACCCTTGTTTGTCTTACATCAACAGAACAGTTTTACAGTTACAATATGTTGGGAAGTTGCAATAAATACAATGCAATATATACTATATGCCTTTGTGTTGTGTCTCTCCTTGGTCTAAGACCAAAACTTTTGTGAGTCTTGAGGCATTGCCAGCCTTTATATCTCATTTGTAAATGCTTTATAAGGCATAGATAGTGCCCACTTTAGATGAGCTCACACAAAATACTTGATTAACGAGTAGTAAGTGCAGGGCCGTAGCCAGGATTTTTGAAATACCGAGGTCATAGTTGTGGTGCGCGGGGGGGTGGCGTCAGAAATTTGGGGCAATTTTATATTAAAAGGCTTCAATCTGGTGCACTTTGACAGATAAAAACTACACACATCATATTAGATTAATGCCATTTTTTATGATATTATCATCACTAGTGATCATCCAGAGAAGACCCAACTTCACTGAATTCTGATGAGAACACACCACCTATTACAAACAGTAGACTAGCTCCTCACATTCGTAGCAGCCACAGAGTAGCAAAAATATTATATTATAAAGTTAAATTCCAGCTCGAAAAAAAAAAGTCTGAAATGCAATGTGATGGTCCTGGTTGTTAACATAAAGATGAACAGGTTTCTAGGGTGAATTGTGCACTCTTTGGGGTGACTTCCTTCTGGCTGTGTTCCTCACTTTGAAACAGGCCCAGGAAGTTTGTTTGCTTTTCCTTATAGTTACCACAAACATACAACTGCTCCTTGTTGCAGCAAATTTTGGTTTGTGTTATAATTGGTTATTCACGTTGTTTAGCTATGTAGTATTTCACATTTCTATGCATATTTTTTATTAGTAAAATATTGGTGTCAAACTTCATTTCGGTTGTATGGTCTTCTTTGAATGGGAAAATATGAAGAGGTCTAGGTGAAATCAAAATGAGCCAAAAACAGTTGTATTTGGATGGAGTGAATATTATGACACTGGCTATTAGTGAAATATAGCCTAATTAGTTTTCCAAAGGTCAAATTCCACCTGGACATACGTATCTCTGATAATAAAACAGCTGCAAAATTGCTCAGGTTCATTTTTTTAGCATCTACTTTTACACAGTTAGCCTACACATTACTTATTCATTTGCCTGATATCCCATGATTCAAAGGTAGATTTTACGCTAATGTGATTTTTGTTAGTATTCTTACTAGGCAGAGATGAAAAATTTACATTTTCTACTGTAGCCTACTCCAGACATGTCTGTAGTAATCTCACCGGTCTTAGCTTTCTTTAAATAAATAAATAAATAAAAAAGACTGAAATAAAACTAATGGTTGCCTAAACTTTACACCGTATGCTCTTTGTTAAATCTGTCCAAATTTTTTTAGAAACAATTTCACAGTCTTTGTTTGTGAAACATTTGTGCTTGTGCACCACATATGCTCACATCTTGTGCATCTCCTGGGGGCTAAGCCCCCCCTGTCCTTAAAACTTAGTGACGCCCCTGTCTGTAAACATAAAATTTATCATGTCACTGTGCTTTTCACATAAAGTTGATGGAAGAATGGACAGTGCAGATGCCCCCTCAGTATAGTATCTGCAGGAAAGAGGTCTCTGCTCTCCCCCACTTAGCTCAACTAGTGCATAGTGCAGGACACAGACAGTAAACGGTGCTGGATTGACGCTATTAAACAGCTGTTTTCTCCGCATACATGAGGTTCCGTCCCGAAATAATACAGCGCTTCAAGTGCACGTATGTACGAAACCTTTACAGTGTAACAACTGGTTGGAAAGAGCAGTTTATCTAGAGCCAACTCACTCAGTAGCCTTCTCCTCCATGCACGCAGGCTCCGCGACGCGCTGTATCACTCGCTTTTTCCGAATGAATCGCTTTTTTTCCCGCGACCAGTAAACAAACACCAGCGTACGTGAGGGCGTCAATAAACAAGAGCATTATAGGCCTACCGGAATTGTTTGGACAAGAGAGGAGTCACTCAGTCACCTTCCATCTGTCCTCCCTAATAATTTGCACTTTTTTTTTTTTTTTTTTTCATTCATTAGGCCGAAAAAAATACCGAGGTCATGACCTCGGTGTCCTCAATGGTAGCTACGGCCTTGAGTAAGTGCTTTGTAACTGCCTGAATTCATGAGTTCCTGCATTAATAAGTGTTTATAAGTCATCCATTGGAAATTAAATTTGTGAGTTTTTATAAAACATTTACTAACTCACTAACCATTCATACATGTCTGAATGGACGTGTAAGAGCAGCTTGGAAATGCTGAATCCATCATTTATATAGATCAGCTTATTAATGAAGAGTAAAACATTTACAACTGTGATTGTAAACCACATACATGTGCTACAGATAAAATCTAAGTAATAATCAGTTCTACCAATATGTAACTTTAATCATGTGGTTATGTAATACTGCTGCTGCAGTAAACATCTTTTGTTGTTCTGTTAAACTTCTATGACATTTTGATTTTTAGAAATGGTGTGGGTGTTGGAAATACTATACACTATGCATAGCACTAACACTCATGATGGCTAATTTAATAATGCTAATGAGTAATGAATTATAAGTCCCACATGGGTAAATAACTTGGGAGTTAAACATGTGCACATGAATTGAAAATGAGGGAACAGTGTTAATGTCCCCAGTGTTTAATTGTCTCTCAGCACTCAACATATGTTTCTGAGTAAATGTATTTGAAGCATAACCCACAGGTTATGATGGTCCACATTTTGTCAAAAACGACAGTTGTTAAAGAGAACTGTTAAAGATTTGTTGGTTGCAGCTTCTTAGGCGTGAGGATTTGGTGCTTTTCTTACTTTTTTCACATTTGCATAAACAAAATAAGGTATGGGAAGACAAATTTGGCCTTTAGACTTAGTAATGGTCATTTTAAATAACAGTTTTAACATGATGTAATAATGTTATTAATTATTGTAACGATTTGTGCTTTGGTCTATGAACACATATGCACGATGGATACTGTGCTTGTCTTCCTGGCACTACCCAACACATACTTTAAGTTTTCCACCTCCATAGAAGTTAACTTTGATATCAGTTTGCATGTAAACAACAGAGTTGGTATTTACAGAAATAGCCTGTTGAGATGAGTATTCACTGAGGTACAGTACAAAGACACACAAGCTCATACAGTACACTCATGTACACACTTTAATCACACACTTGAGACCATTATTGACACAAGCCACTAACTAGCATCCTCTTGGAACTCATTTGTGCTGTTGCTTAGCGACTCATCTGTCTAAAACCGTCAATCTACCACCCAGTTAAAACTTTTTTTAGGCATGTCTTTAGAATATTCTAGTGCTGTCAAACGACACAATTTTTAAATCAGATTAATCACAGGGTTGCTGTGGATTAATTTAGATTAATCACAATTAAATATCTTCATTTTTAATCTATATCAATCACGTTTCATTTTGCATGAGCAAACAGACTCAAGAAAGAGGAACCCAGTGTGATTGTAGCTATAGATGCAATGCATGCAAAAATAATTTCACCATTTCAAGATAAGGAGATATTTGGAATGACATTGTATTGAAAGCTGCCTATACACAGTTTGAGCAATGTTATATGAAAACAAGAACTAGTGAGGAAAAATAAAAACAGATGCGCGGACACCACGGTAATGAGACACTGTAATTCTTGTTACAGCGACCACAGCTGGCCACAGCACATGCTAGGTTCAGAGAAATTTGTGGGCACGTGAATTAATATTATTATTGATGACGTACGACACGCATTGCCAGGAAAGATCTGATCTGTCTGTTTAGATGCATTGGCCGTGCTCCGGCGTTGACTCCAGTAAAAATAGAGGGCCTGTCCCAATATGCATGCTCGATCACACTTAAACGCTTGGGCACTTGGCGTGCGCGTCCATGGGCTTAGTCTAAATGCACAAGTGTGTCCTATTTCTCCAACGACCAAAAGTGCAGCACGCTTGATTTGCACTTTACCCACACTTACAACCGCATCTGAGCAGTATTTGGCCAAGCATAAATCCTACAATGCACAAGCTAGTGAAGTCTGCCATCACCAGGAGCCACAAGCCACATTTGGGAAATGCCATTGAATAAATTTAAATAAAATGAATTTGACTTTCTAGCACATAATAATGACTTTTTTTTAATCTCATATTTTATATTCTTTTATTTTCACTTTCAGTTTTGTTCTATTTAGGCTATGTTTACCTTTACATCTGATCTTTGACCTGTTATCACATTGTGACAACCCCAAGTTGGTGTGGGTGTGTGTGCGTGTGGTGCCTCTCTCTCCCGCTCTCTCCCTTCTCTTTCCTACAGAGCTTGATTCAATCATGGGCCTCCGGTGCTTGTCTCTGAGAGGGCGGGGCTGCGTCTTTGTAGACAGTATTGTCATAGTCGCACTGTTTGGTGGCCAGGTGTTGCCGTAATATAGGTTATATTATAGCTTATAGTAATGTGTGGAAGAACACACTAGCAGGGATGTTATTGTTAGCTGTTGTGATCACACTAGGTTCCTGAAGCTGGTTGCTAATAAAACGTTACCTTGGACCGACATCACCTCTCATCATTTGACTCTACAGTCTTTAAATGGTAAATGGTCTGTATTTATATAGCTCTTTACTATACCTGCAACAATACCCAAAGCGCTTTACAGTACATCATAGATCACATTCACCCATTCACATACCGATGGCGGAAACTGCCATGCAAGGTGCTAACCACGACCCATTAGGAGCAAGGTGGGTAAGCTGTCTTGCCCAAGGACACTACGACAGTAACCGGGACAGAGCGGGATTCGAACCGCCAACGACCCGCTCTACCACCTGAGCCACTGCCGCCCCGTGGCCCCGACAAAGCCATGTGGAGAACGCCAGCAATTGTCAAGTATGTCCCGATTGCTTTTAAATATCCCCGCACTCTTGGCCACTTAATACATGCTTGCACACTTATACAGTATGTAAATGTACGTTCCACCAGCAAGGGCGCATGACGTCTGTCCGACTACCCATTTCTCCGACCACCCATTTCTCCGACTCCGACCATACATTTCTTTATTTTTGCGTCATCAGTCCGACCTCCCACTTCTCCGACTTAAGTAGCCCTAACCCTTAACCTTACCCTAAACCTAACCTCAACACTGTAGAATGGGTAGTCGGAGAAATGAGCCGTCGGACTTGTGGGCAGTCGGACTGACGTATGCTCCCCCACCAGCAAAACGTCACCAAAGTGTGTGCATAACCAAGCAAACTCAGCCAAGTGTGGAGAAATGGGACAGGACCAGAAGCTCTGTGTATGTGTTGGGCTGCCAGATGCTGGAGCCGGTGGAAGCTAGCACATTAATACGCATCCAGTGGAATTTGCCTGTTTACTCTCCCTCTTTCGTTTTTTAGTCTCCTCAGACAAAACTTCTTTCTTTGGTTTTCTTGCTGCTCCTGCCATGATAGTGGTAATCCCATATAGGTATTTGCATCGACTTCGGTATTTTTAACGAATGGGTAAAGGGGGAAGTGACGTATGCCGTCAAGAAGTCAGCACATTTGAAGTTTTTTGTGTGGAGGGGGGGTTCCTACCTAAAATATTATATGAAGGTTGAAACGTTACTTGGTGCTGGTTTAACATTGCTGATATTTTGGCTTTCAACGTTGGTATGAGTATGTTCTTATATTGGGATGCTCTGGTGGCTCACCCAGTAGAGCGCATACCACATAGACTCAGTCCCAACTACAGCAGCCTGGGTTTGAATCCAACTTGCAGCCCTTTACTGCATGTCACCACCATGTCATTACCTGTCTGTCCTTAAAGGACAATTCCAGGCGAATTCAACTCAGGGGTGTATTTTCCTATCATTTTAGGTCTAAAGGAAGGAATCTGAAGATTTTCAGTTTAATCGCTCCTGTTTTGCGGTAGTTGCGTCTGTCCCCGCATCGCCACGGCAGCAATGAATGGGTGTGGATGTAAGTTCCGCTGCTTAGGCTGTTTACATCCCTCAAAGCCGCAATTTTTTCCACAGACAGCATTAGATGGCTACTCAAACATGCACCGAGAAGTTTATTTACTTCAAGCAAGCCGACATGTTTGTAAAACTAGATCTAATTCAAAGTCTCCCGGAGTCTCGTGCGAGCCCGAAGTTGCAGTGCTGGTGTATTCAGGCGCAGTCGGAGCTACCGTTTGTGTCATAAACACAGGAATATCAACTCTGTACTTGCTTCAAGTGTACATTTTTTTCCACAGACAGCGTCAGGTGGCTACTCAAACATGCGCCGATAAGTTTTTTTTACTTGAAGCAAGTAAAGAGTTGATATTCCTGTGTTTATGACACAAACGGTAGCTTTCCAACTGCGCCTGAACACACCGTGCACGGCAACTGGGTCTCGCACGAGACTCCGGGTGACTTTGAATTAGATCTAGTTTTACAAACATGTCGGCTTGCTTGAAGTAAATAAACTTCTCGGTGCATGTTTGAGTAGCCATCTGACGCTGTCTGTGGAAAAAAAATTGCGGCTTTGAGGGATGTAAACAGCCTAAACAGTGGAACTTACATCCACTCCCATTCATTGCTGCCGTGGCGGTGCGGGGACAGACGCAACTACCGCAAAACAGGAGCGATTAAACTGAAAATCTTCAGATTCCTTCTTTTAGACCTAAAATGATAGGAAAATACACCCCAGAGTTGAATTCGCCTGGAATTGTCCTTTAACAGTTTATCATAAAAAGGCTTAAAATAACAACAATGGTATCTCGGAACAAATTATTAGTTTTATAAATTGAATATAGTAAATTGACAAAAAAGACCCAACAAAATTAATTTATTCATGGTCATGCGCTCTTGACTCCCACGCAACCTCTGCCAAACTGTGCAAACACTTACAAACTTGTATGAAAAACAAAACAAAAGACTCACATGTTTGTCACAACGCAATAACCAAAGCTGAGGACAGTCAAAAACTACTCTTCCACTGTCAGCAGCACACCTGCTGTACTATTTAACAATTCTCTGCACCCCACCTACTGTGACCTCCAGGTAATACACAAAAAAACACAAATACACAAACCAAAAAATGGCTCAAACATCAACCTTCCACTTAAAGTTTTAATTTTCTACCCAAAGAAACAAAGTTTTTGTTTACCCTGCACTCACATGCCAACACGTGTCAAATATTCACCTGAGATTGCATCACTCAGAACAACATGCAATGCTGTCCAATGAGAGGTTACTGTTGCGGAGAGCGTTAAAAGCCTACAAAGCCATCTGGTTGCAAGAGCTGTTGGAGGGACCACAGTCACTGCAAGTCATCTGACTGACTGACTTACTGACTTCTGATTTGCTGCATACTGAAAGATGTTTTGCTCTGAGAATAGTTTGACCATTTTAAATCTTTTTATTTAAATTCGTAATGCTGATGTTTGTTAAATATGCCTTTTTATAATGCTTCAATCATAGTAACTGAATTTGTTATAGGTGGTTTTGACAAAACCAAAAGGCCTCTGTTAGTTGGACTGATTATATTGATGATCTATTCAATCGCTGTTCTAGCCAACATGGTAAATATCCTCCTCATCATTTATGACAAGAAATTACACAAACCAATGTATGTTCTGATTTGCAACCTTGCTATTGTTGATTTACTGTACGCCTCCAGTGCCACTCCAACAATGATTAGGATTCTCGTTGCTGGTGTTAATACTATATCCTATGTGCCTTGCTTTATTCAAATGTTTGCTTTCCACCTTGGTGCAGTGATGGAGATGTTTGCTTTGTCAGTTATGGCATTTGATCGATTGATTGCTATTAGTTATCCTTTTCAGTACCACAGTTATTTAACAAATGTGCGTACTCTTGTTCTTGCATGTTTACTGTGGATTCTTGCCTGTTGCCTTGTGGCTATTTTGCCTGCAAGTCTGGTCCCTCTCCCCCACTGCTCCTCAACGCTGAAGTACACTTTCTGTGACTATCCTGCCATAATGCGAACAACATGTGTCGACCCCACTTACTATTTTGGTATGGTTACCATAATATTATTTTTTCTTTTATTTTTCACTTTCTCCTTTATTTGCCTGTCATATTTAGGTATTATTTATTTTGTGAAAGTATCTTCAAGCAGTGAGAGATTAAAAATAGGCAGCACATGTGTGAGTCACTTAATAGCAGTAGCATGTTATTACTGTCCAATATTTATCACCTCTGTCTTGACCAGAATAGGTGTGGTATTAAGTCTTGAGCAACGCCATGCCTTAATGATTGGGACAATCCTTTGCCCATCTTTTGTTAATCCTTTTGTGTACTGTTTTAGGACACAAGAAATTAAATGTAAGGTATTTAGATTATTCAAAAAACTTTACAAATCTTAGTCGACTCTTGTGGACTGTGCATGTATGTTTGATGTGTAAATAATAAAAGTATTTTAATCTTTTAGTCTTGTTCAAGGTTGTGAGGGGCAAAAGCAATCTATAAACAACAACAACCTTACATGAATTAATTAATAAAGAGTAATCAGGATAGTACACAATGTGGGATATATGGAGCACACGAACACACTGTTTTTAAATAATAATAATAATATACATTTTATTTACAGAGCGCCTTTCACGCCACTCAAGGACACTTTACAGCAGTTAAAATCATCAAGCACCAAAACACAGAATAAACAGAATAGACAACACCGAAACACAAGAGCACAGAATAAACAACATTAAAAGCACAACATTAAAAACATCGGTAAGAAAGGATAATGAAAAGAAAGAGAAAATAAATAAATAAATAAATAAAACTGTGCAGAATAAAAGGGAAAAGTTAGGATGAGGGGTGGTGGGGTGGATAAGCAATTTTAAACAGGTGGGTTTTGATTTTTGTTTTGAAAAGAGGGAGAGAGTCAATGTTACGGATGTGAGATGGTAAAGAATTCTGCTCCCCATGGTGCTGAGGAGAGCAGGGGGCACAGTGAGGTGGAGAGAGTTGGAAGATCTGAGGGAGCGTGCTGGAGTGGCAACGTGGAGAAGATCAGACAAGTATGGAGGGGCGAGGTTGTGGATGGCTTTGAAAGTATACAGAAGGATTTTGAATTGGATTCGTAGTGCGACCGGGAGCCAGTGAAGTTGCTGTAGGATGGGGGTGATATGGTGGGAAGAAGGAGTTTTGATGATGACACGTGCAGCGGCGTTTTGAACCAGTTGAAGCTTATGGAGAGACTTGTGAGGAAGACTGAAGAGGAGAGAGTTGCAATAATCGAGACGGGAGGTGACGAGACGTCACATGCGTTGAAATTCTGGGATCTGGTCAAATTTAAAACTGCATTTATCATGTTTAAAGCAAGAAGCAATTCACTTCCGGGCAATATCCAGAAAATGTTTTGTGACAGGGAGGGGGTTACAACTTAAGAGGAAAATTCAATTTTAAAAAACATTGTGTTTGTTCAAAAAGGAAAAGTATGTGTACTTCAGTTGTTGGTGTGGATCTATGGAATGGGTTGAAGCCAGCGGCGCCGGATTCATTTTAGAGGTGGGGGGGGCCATGGTGGTTGGGTTGTTGCGGGGCATAGATTTCCACACTCAATGTCGGTGCAATAGTCATTTTGTAGCGTCCGGCCGTGGTGCGTAATACCAGCATAATGCGTAATACCCCCCCCCCCTCTCTCCACACACACACACACACACACACACACACACACACACACACACACACACACACACAGCGTCTCCCAGACCATCAGATGCCTACCTTAACTTATCCAAAAAAAAAGAAAAGAAAAAAAAAAGCTGTGTACTCCGGTCTCCTGTGCTGGTCTGGCTGCAGGTTTGAGCAAATAAAATGTTGTGAATACACCTCTTAAAGCCCGTTTGAGCAGTTTCTATAAACTGCTAGGTTCTCAAGGACCCGACCTGGTCCGATCCGCAGGTGTTGAAGCCTGGACCTGATGCAGCCGGACTCACGAGCAGTCTCTCGGCTGGACCACGGCAAAATAAAAAAAATAAAAAATAAAAAAAAGAACCTCCTGATCCGACCTGACCCAATTTTTAATCAAAATTTTAATAATAGAAAACATCATTTGTGAATTTGAGATCTCTAAAGCCGTTTTCCCACTAAAATTAGCGGGTCGACGCGGGTTTTTTAAACGCGGGTCGACCCGCTAACAATCGGCATTTGGCCCCTTTCCCATTGACCAAAATGAGCCGAGTCTGACCCCCCGCTGAGGGATCAGACAGAGCATAAACCAGTCGCCCCGCTCTCATCCGCGGTGCAAGAGACACACAGTCATGCCACAGCCGCCCGCCGCGGAGTGTCCGTCCGCCGAGGCAGACTCTCTGGCTGGCTGACCTGGAGCACCAGGACCGCGGAGGACAGAGAGTCTGCTGCGGCCGGATGACGGACGTCCACGGCACAACACGTCAGTTAAACAGACTGTCGCTTCTTTTCTTTTCTTTTTTTCTATCGTTTTTGGTCAGTGTTCTCAGATCTTTTGATCCCAGTCTCGGATGAGAGCAGAGCGGAGCAGAGCTTTGTTTTGGTACGTGATAAGAGACGCGACCGGCGCGATGACGTAGCGTCACGTAACGTTCAGTGTCATCACGTAAATTAGCGGGTTGACGCGGGTCTGGCGTTCCCACTGCAAGCCGAGCAGAGCCGAGCCGATTAAAGGCGATTTTAACCCGCGTCGCTTGCCGAGTCGTTTGACCCGCGTCGACCCCGGTGCGCCTTTCCCACTGCCACCAAAAGCCGATTGTTAGCGGGTTTAAACAGGTTTTTTGGCCAGTGGGAAAGGGGTATATAATACTTTTACCATGCATTTAGTTTTTCTGTAGGTTAATTTACCATCATTGATCAAGCAGAAAATCAGCCTTTGTGAAAGCCGAAGTAACAGTTTATGAGCACTCAGGTCTGTGGCGCATCAGTCTGCAGCGGCTACTCTACTACCTCTTTTCTTGTCATTCATGTTTTAATAATAGGAACAATGCTTAAGGTCAACACCTGCTAAGACAGACGTTTGGACTTTATGTAGCTAAATAACTTTGTCTCAGTCCATGACTAGACTGACTTCATATGGACAGCTGTTATAGACCACTCGGGCCAGCTGTGGCCACAGGAGTTATTACAATGTTTCCCTTTTGTTGTTTTCGCACGTCTCTTCTTTTTTCTCACAAGTTATGGTTTTCGGTGGCAAAAACAAGACAGTTAGAAATGAATAAAGGAAAAGAAAAAAATAATATCAAGGAGACTTTGTCCCGTCCTCAGGACGTGGGCGAGGGAGGATCAGCTGGTCAGGTTTAGCGATGACTGTCACTGTCAACTGCACATCTGTCAGCAGGTCCGCTCAACCACTCCACACACACTTCACAAATTTTAGGAATAAGCTAGATGTTGATTCTGTAAACAGACAGTGACACAGACACATACTCGCCCTCGTTAATATTGATTACTACGTAACGTCATAAATCTCTCGCCGCTGTAGTCCGGTTCATCACCTGTCTCTGTGGGTGTGTAGGCTACGTCATCTCCAGGTGAAACAACTGTAAAAGACCTGGAATCGATAATAACTAAAGGCATATGTCACCAAAGTTGAACTAGGCTATTAGGGCGGCACGGTGGCACAGTGGTTAGCACTGTTGCCTCACAGCAAGAAGGTCCTGGGTTCGAATCCCGGGCCGCCCAGGGCCTTTCTGTGTGGAGTTTGCATGTTCTCCCCGTGTCTGCTCCGGTTTCCCCCACCACTAAAAACATGTCGGCTAGGTTAATCCTCCAGTCAGTGCCCCTGACCAAAGGCACTGGCTCATAATCTGGAGTTGGTCCCCGGGCGCTGCACCGCGGCTGCCCACTGCTCCTCAGGGATGGGTTAAATGCAGAGAAAGAATTTCACTGTACTAGTATATGTGATTAATACAATAAAATACCTTATTAACACGTCCTAATCAGGTTAATTCATCTTTTCCTCGCATTTTTTCAAAGTAAACTTCCCTTTGCTCACCGGCAGAGCAGAAGAGGTGCACTTGGTCCACAGTGTTTGTGGATGAAGCCTGAGGGTGAAGGTGACACTGCTCGGACAATAATAAGCGGAGGGAGGACGACGGGAGCTGGAGAAGCTCCGCTCAGCTGTGCATTCACGTGGGCACCATATGGCCGGAGAGACTTGAATTGAGACTAGTTACTGGGTTTACTGGGTTTACTGGGTTACTGGTTGAAGCAAAGCACTAATAAACCAATTTAAAAAACAATACAAAAAAGAAATCTTGGGGAGTTATATGGTTGAGGACGAGTTGTGTTGATGATTTGTTTTTGTTAGATTGATGATTATTATAATAATTATTGTATAACTAATAATTATACAAGTATTGTTAATTAGGGCCACGGGCCATCGCACCGGGCACTGGTCCCAACAGCTATGAAATAGCTGCAGGGACCAGACGTAAGTTGCGAAAAACTGCACAAAATTTTGCATTGAAGTCAATGGGACGGGCGGGAAAAAAAGAGCAAAAAAGACCAATCATTGGAGTTTAACAAACGTCTACTGCTCAGGCATACTTTCACCTAGAGGCTCCATTTAAACTTTAAACAGTAGACACAAGTCTTGTGTATTGTCATATTACTCCACGTTTTGATATGTCATATAGTTTTTGATCAATCCCTGATCTATGACCATGATCATGACTTCCGGTTTGGCTGCGATGGAGTAGACGCGTGTCGAGTCTCGCTCCCGCAACTATTGTCAATTTAACGTTTCAAGACCCCGAAAGTCACAACAAAGGGTAATATTCATCTCTTTTGACGGACATATCCC